>NC_053433.1:105710401-105968426 GCF_007990345.1 Gossypium hirsutum
TTAGATGTAACTGTACAGGCCAATTTTGGGCCCTCAACCAAACAACCCACAAACCCAACATGACCCATTCACACTAAAGCCCGTCAAACCCAAAATACCACCAGCCCAATAACTAAAGTAACCCAACATCAAAAGAAACAAAAAAATAAAAAAAAACCCTAGCCCCATACTCTGCTACGCACGCCTCTGACAACTTGGCCATTGCCCATGCCGTCTAAAGTCACCTCCACCATTTGTCCATCTCCTGCAATCGGACAAGACAGAAATCATATAAAAATAAAATGTAAAAGGTTATAAAACCCGAATGAAAGGTTGTAAAATGGGGGGTCTTTTTTTCTGTTTTTTTTCTTTTTCTTATTCTCGGCAGTTTAAAAACAAAGAAGCAGAGAATACAGATTAGTTTTCAGGAGCAACAATAGATCAGTATTGAATATTATCAAAACACCAAGATCAAAGGATTAAAAGCTTAAAAAACCCTAAGGTGATTTCTTTTTTTTCTTTCTATTTTAAATTTGGTTTTAAGTTTTTTTTAACCTATACATATATTAAAACATAAAAGAAAATACAAAAAAATATAAAAATATAAATTTTTACTTTTTCCGGCCACCGCGTGCGGTGGCCGACGCCGGCGCCGGCGAGCCTCCGGTGGCCGTCCGGTGACCGACCCCCTGGCCGAATTCCCCTTCCCCACGCGGTGGCCGGATGGATAATAAGGAGATCAAGGTCCTTAACAAGAGTGAAGATGCCAACGAAAGAGAAGTATGCATCTCTGATAGCCAATCATCAGGGCCCCCTTATAGTGCTGATCGACCGTTGGTAATTTATTACGACGCGATGAGAGAGCCATTGAAACCACAGATGGTAATTAAAGTACCATCTCCTTTCCCGTATAAGGACAACAAAACAGTACCGTGGAGATATGATGTTAATATCGTTACACCGGAAGTTGAAAAGTCCAAAGCCATAACTGAAGATGTTGGGGAGATAGGTCATTTTACTCGAAGTGGACGATGCTATTCTAAAGAAGTTGAACCGGTAAAGAAAAGTAGTGACTCGAAGCAAAAAGGGAAAGCAGTGATGCACGAGGTCGAAGTCGAGCAAGAAATTCCACCCGTGCAAGAAACTAAAAAGCCTGTGAATGAGGAAGAAGCTCAAGAATTCTTGAAATTTATTAAGCACAGCGAATATAGTGTGGTGGAACAATTGAGCAAGCAGCCAGCACGAATCTCAGTTCTATCTCTACTGTTAAATTCAGAGCCACACCGGAACGCTTTATTGAATGTGTTAAATCAAGCTTACGTGCCCAACAACATATCTGTCGAAAAGCTTGATAGGTGGGTAAACAATCTGAATGCGGACAACTTCATCTCTTTTAGTGATGATGAGATACCGCTAAATGGTAGAGGTTCGGTGAAAGCGCTGCATATCACGACCCGCTGCAAGGGCTACATAATACCGAACGTACTCATCGATAATGGGTCAGCGTTAAATGTTATGCCATTGGCTACGCTTTCAGAATACCGATGGATTTGTCCTACTTAAAGCCCTGTCATTCCATGGTAAGGGCATTCGACGGGACGAAGCGCGAAGTCATGGGAAAGATCGAAATCCCTTTGGAAGTGGGCCCCTACATCTATGAGGTCGAATTCCAAGTCATGGACATTACACCCTCTTATAACTGCCTTTTGGGAAGACCTTGGATTCATTCTGCTGGAGCAGTCTCATCATCCCTCCATCAAAAGGTGAAATTCATCATGGATGGCTGTTTGGTCACAGTCGAGGGCGAAGAAGACATCGTCGCATCTATCTTTGCTAATGCGCCATACCTGGAAGTAAGCAAGGACGCAGTGGAATGTTCCTTTCGATCCCTTGAATTCATCAATGCCACTTTCGTCGCTGAGGGAAATAGAATTCCGATGCCAAAACTGTCGAGAAATACCAGAATGGGTGTCAAGTTGACCGTAGGAAGGGGAGCTCGTGCGAGAAGAGGTTTAGGGAGACATCTGTAAGGAATAGTGAGGGCTTTAAAGCCAGTGCACCACAAGGCCCGATACGGTTTGGGGTTCCAGCCTGACATGCGCCAAAGAAGAAGACAGTGGAAGAAGGATCAAGAGAGAAGAATTGCAAGAACTTTGGGCCGAGAACCAGAATGGGAACCAATAGAGTACCCTCCTTTGTCAAAAACATTTACATCTGCGGGAATGATGTACCCTGGACAAGATGATCCACGAAACATGCTGGGATTAATTGAAAGGGATTTTCAGAATGTCAGTATAAATGTCATTGACAAAGAAGCTGGTGCAAGTAAAGATGTCTCGAGGATACGCCCTTGCCCTCCTGTTTCATGTTGAACAATTGGATTGCTGAGGAGCTTCTTGTAGTTTATAAGCCTTCAGAGTAATGCTAAACATCAACCTTCTATTGTGTCCTTAGATATAATGGAATTCTTTTGTAGGAGCTTGCATTCGCTCTTTATCATTTAAGTGAATATCAATGAAGATGCATTTTGTCACGATTTTTCGCATTATCACTAATTTCATAATCATTTTCTCATTTCATAGCCTATCCTTACATTTGCCTCATTGCCATGACATAACATTTTGTTTGTTGTTTCCAATACTTGGATGTCCCCCGATAGCTTCCTTTTCCATTCAACTTTAGGTGCTCAGATATTGACGACATGAATAAGCCCGTTACGAATCTTGAAATTGATTTTGAGAAGGCTGTTTGCTTAGGAGAATTTGAAGCTGAAGAAAATACTGAAGATTATGTCTCGTCTCCTGAATTGTTAAGAATGGTGGAACAAGAGGATAAACAGGTTCTGCCTCATGAAGAATCTGTGGAAACAATAAATTTGGGCACTGAAGAGAGGAAACAAGAAGTGAAGATTGGGACTTCTATTTCAGAAAGTACCAGGCATAGTTTGATCACTTTACTCCGCGAATACAAAGATGTTTTCGCGTGGTCATACCAGGACATGCCAGGGCTAGATGAAGATTTAGTGGTCCATAAGCTCCCATTAAAGCCAGAATGCAAGCCCATCCAGCAAAAATTAATACGGATGAGGCCCGAAATGCTGTTGAAAATAAAAGAGGAAGTCAAGAAGCAATTTGACGCTGGCTTCCTACAAGCCTCCAAATATCCAGAATGGGTGGCTAACATAGTCCGGTACCAAAGAAAGATGGAAAAGTACGAATGTGCGTGGATTACCGTGACCTGAATCGAGCAAGCCCAAAAGATAATTTTCCCTTGCCACATATTGACACGTTGGTGGACAACACAGCAAAACATTCATTGTTTTCTTTCATGGATGGATTCTCGGGGTATAATCAGATCAAGATGGCCCTGAGGATATGGAGAAAACTACCTTCATAACAATGTGGGGAATGTTCTGCTACAAGGTGATGCCATTCGGGTTAAAGAATGCTGGGGCAACATATCAGAGGCTATGGTGACATTATTCCATGACATGATGCATAAGGAAATAGAGGTCTACGTCGATGATATGATTGCTAAATCTCGAGAAGAAGAAGACATGTAATGAACCTCAAGAAGTTGTTCGAAAGGCTGAAAAGTTTCAGCTAAAGCTTAATCCAGCCAAATGTACATTCGGGGCTACCTCGGGAAATTGCTAGGCTTCATTGTCAGTGAAAGAGGTATCGAAGTTGATCTAGATAAAATAAAAGCCATCCAAGAATTACCTCCCCGCGCACACAAAAGGAAGTCAGGGATTTTTAGGGAGGTTGAATTACATGCTCGATTCATTGCTCAACTTACCAATCAGTGCGACCAATTTTCGACTCCTTCGAAAACATAACTCGGGAGAATGGAACGAGGAGTGCCAAGTGGCCTTCGATAAGATAAAACGGTATTTGTCTAATCCTCCTATGCTAGTACCACCGACCCCTGGAAACCCTTAATTTTGTACCTGACCGTGTTGAAAACTCAATGGGTTGCGTACTGGGGCAACATGATGAGTCAGGAGAAAAGAAAAGGCGATCTACTACCTCAGCAAAAAGTTTACTGAATATGAGGCAAAATATTCGTCCATTGAGAAATATTGTTGCGCTCTGGTTTGGGTAGCTCGGAGACTCAGACAATATATGTTGTATCACACGACATGGCTAATTTCAAAGCAGGACCCAATAAAATACATGATGGAATCGCCGGCACTATCAGGAAGAATGGCACGATGGTAGCTCCTCCTTTCGGAATATGACATTGCCTATGTAAGTCAGAAGTCAATAAAAGGGAGCGCAATAGCTGACTTCTTAGCAACTCGAACGACAGAGGAATATGAGCCTTTAAGATTCGATTTCTCAGACGAAGACTTAATGTGCATCACAAAAATAGAATCTGAGTCATCAAAAGAGAAGTCATGGAAGATGTGCTTTGATGGTGCGTCAAATGCTCTAGGGCATGGAATTGGAGTAATCCTGGTATCACCAGACGGGAATCATTATCCGTTCACCGCAAGACTGAACTTCTTCTGTACCAATAATATCGCAGAATATGAGGCTGTATCATGGGGCTTCGTGCAGCTATCGAACGAAACATCGAGATCTTGGAGGTGTACGGGGACTCAGCCCTAGTGATCTACCAAATCCGTGGAGATGGGAAGTGAGGGACTCAAATTGATTAAGTACAGCGATTTAGTGGCTGGACTGATCAAGGAATTCAAAGAAATAACTTTTCATTACTTCTCACGAGAAGAGAACCAACTGGCTGATGCCCTGGCCACTTTGGCTTCAATGTTCAAAGCAAGTAAAGAAGCAGAAATAATGCCCCTCAAAATGAGCATATACGAGGTCCCTGCACACTGCTGTAGCATTGAAAAGAAGCAGACGGACATCCATGGTTCCATGATATCTTAGAATATATCAAGAATCAAAGATATCCCGAACAAGCAAATGAGAACGACAAAAGAACAATCAGAAGAATGGCAACGGGATTTGTTCTTGATGGGGATATCCTATACAAAGAGGCAAAGATCAGTTGCTCTTGAGATGTGTGGATGATGTTGAAGCTAGAAAATACTTGAGGAAGTCCATGAGGGAATTTACGGAACGCATGCCAATGGTCTCAATATGGCCAGAAAGATCATGAGACTCGGTTATTATTGGCTGACAATGGAAAGTGACTGCATCAATTTTGCCAGAAAATGCCACAAATGTCAAATCTACGGCGATAAAATTCATGTAGCCCCTTCACCCTTCATGTCATGACTTCTCCGTGGCCTTTTTCTATGTGGGGCATGGATGTCATAGGGCCAATTTCTCCAAAAGCTTCAAATGGACATCGATTCATTTTTGTGGTTATCGATTACTTCACAAAATGGATTGAAGCCACTTCGTTTGCCAATGTGACGAAGACTGCAGTGTGCAAGTTTTTGAAAAAGGAAATCATTTGCCGATATGGTTTGCCTGAAAGAATCATCTCAGATAATGCCACGAATCTGAATAATAAGATGATGAAAGAAGTGTGCGAGTAGTTCCAAATAAAGCATCATAATTCCTCGCCCTATCGCCCAAAGATGAACGGGGCTGTTGAAGCAGCTAACAAGAACATTAAGAGGATCATTGGGAAAATGACTGAGACATATAAAGATTGGCACGAGAAACTTCCATTTGCTTTGTTTGCATATCGCACATCTGTGCGAACATCTACGGGAGCAACTCCTTTCTCTCTAGTCTATGGAATGGAAGCTGTGCTACCTATCGAGGTTGAGATCCCCTCTCTGCGAGTATTGATAGAATCAAAGTTAGAAGAAGCAGAATGGGTTCGAGCTCGATATGATCAGTTGAACCTCATTGAAGAAAAACGTCTAAGGGCAATTTATCATGGGCAAATGTACCAAAAGAGAATGATCGCAGCCCATGACAAGAAGGTACGACCAAGAGAGTTCCATGAAGGAGAACTCGTTCTGAGAAAGATTCTCCCAATACAAAAAGACCTGCGAGGAAAATGGGCACCAAATTGGGAAGGACCATACGTTGTAAAAAAGGCATTCTCAGGAGGAGCTTTAATCCTTACCAAGATGGATGGGAAGGAGTTACCGAATCCGGTGAATTCAGATGCGGTGAAGAAATATTATGCTTAAGATGAAAACCCGAAAAGGGCATCTTAAAAAAAAAGGGATCAGGGCGAAAACCCGAAAAGGGCGTCTTGATTAGTACAAAAAGATTAGGATGAAAACCCGAGAGGGCGTCCTAATGAAACAAACCTGGCGGTCGAACGATAGGTCAAGTAGTGAGACTACAGTATTTGAAGCACTTCTGAAAGCTCGAAATTTTCTACGCAAGAAGCCATGCTCGAAAAGATTATTGATTGAGGAACGTGGAAGAGTTCATGTGTTGAATATCTAGAGCATTTGTATCCGTTGAATACGACCTTTCTTTCTTTTTGACATTTTTACTCTCATTGGTTAACTTTCTTTGTTTGCCACATTTGAAATAAAGGAATATGAGATATCCTTTTTGTCCCTACCTGACCATCTTCATGCATCTCATTATGTGTTTATTTAATGATAAATAGTGAAATGACATACTCTAAACAAAAGAAATGTCAAGCATTACCCGGATAAGAATTTGATAAGTGCAAGATCTTCAAAGCAGGAACAAAGTTTAACTAAGGGCAAAAGGGTGATATCTGAGAAACGTCGATTACTCGTAAAGCTCGAAGACAGGTATGAGGCCTGAAGGGAAGGTCGAGAATCAAAGCAATGAACGCAGATCCTCAACAATCATGGCGAAAATGACATACGACCAATATGCTTAAGGAGCACTGCATAATCATGTAGGCATAAAGGCATTTAAAACAAACATGTGCATATCATGATGACATCATGCATGGCATATACAGGTAATCCAGTAAAGCAAGAAATCTTGAATGAGAGTCGCACTGAATCAAAGGAAAAGATACCCGAGTTCTACCAAAGGACTGGTTTTGGTATTTTGATGTTTAATATTCATGCTTTCCAAGGAAAATCAACTCATATTGCGAGAGATGAGTTGAGCCTCAAGACACGTTGAGGTATTTTTAATTTTTTTTTCAAAATCAACTCATATTGCGAGAAGTGAGTTGAGCCTCGGGGCATATTTTTAGTTTATGTTTTAAATTGACTCATATTGCGAGAGGTGAGTTAAGCCTTTTAATTTTTGTTTTTCAAAATCAACTCATATTGGTAGAGGTGAGTTGAGCCTCAGGACACGCTGAGGTAATTTCAATTTCTGTTGTTAAAAAAAATCAACTCATATTGCGAGAAATGAGTTGAGCCTCAGGACACGCTGAGGTAATTTCAATTTCTGTTTTCAAAATTCAACTTATATTGCGAGAAATGAGTTGAGCCTCAGGACACGCTGAGGTAATTTCAATTTCTGTTTTCAAAATTCAACTTATATTGCGAGAAATGAGTTGAGCCTCAAGACACGTTGAGGTATTTTCAATTTCTGTTTAAAAAAAAAATCAACTCATATTGCGAGAGGTGAGTTGAGCTTCAGATTACACACTGTGGTATTTTAATTTCAACTCATATTGCGAGAGGTGAGTTGAGCCTCAGGACACACGCCGAGGTATTTTCAATTAAGCCTTTTGATTTCTGTTTCTCAAAAAAATCAACTCATATTGCGAGAGGTGAGTTGAGCCTCAGGTCACACCGAGGTATTTTCCATTTCTGTTTTCATTATTATGTTTTGAAAGAATCAACTCATATTGCGAGAAATGAGTTGAGCCTCAAGACACATTGAGGTAATTTCAATTTCTGTTTTCAAAATTCAACTCATATTGCGAGAAATGAGTTGAGCCTCAAGACACGTTGAGGTATTTTCAATTTTTGCTTTTCAAAATTCAACTCATATTGCGAGAAATGAGTTGAGCCTCAGGACACGCTGAGGTAATTTCAATTTCTGTTGTCAAAAAAATCAACTCATATTGCAAAAAGTGAGTTGAGCCTCAGTTCACATGTTGAGATATCTTTAGTTTTTGTTTTTAAAGAGTCAATTCATATTGCGAGAAATGAGTTGGGCTCAAGATCACATGCCGAGTAAGAATAAAGATTGAAGTTGATGAAAGACACCAGACTTGGTCTCCCTGAAGCTATAATGGAACCGGTCAAAAGTTGCAAGTCTTGTCTCCCTGAGGTCGCAGTGGAACTGATCGAGGATATCAAATCTTGTCTCGCTAGACTTACAAAAGAGAAGATCACGAATATCATCTCACTGAAGTGATAAAAGAGCAGATTGAAGCTGTAGATCTTATCTTTATGAAGCTACATGGAAGCAGATCAAAGCCACAAATCTCATATCCTTGAAGTTACATTGGAGTAGATCGAAGCTACAAGGCATATGTCAGAAGATGTAGTGGATTGAATCTAAAGCTACAAGATGCAGTGGACTGGAAGAAGATTATCTGAACTAGAAGAGCACCAATGAAGTCAAGACCCAGCAAGACCAGGCAAAATTAGCCTTTCATTTTGTCTTTGCTCTATTTTCGTTACACGAAAATGAGCAAAGAGGGGCAGCTGTACAGGCCAATTTTGGGCCCTAAACCAAACAACCCACAAACCCAACATGACCCATTCACATTAAAGCCCGTCAAACCCAAAATACCACCAGCCCAATTAGCCTAACCCAAGTACTACTAGCCCAATACCCTAAATTAACCTAGCCCAGCAGCCCAAAACAAATCAGCAGAGAGGAAACCCTAATTCCACTTGTTCTGACACTAGCCATCAGCCCCATACCCTGGCACCCCAGCTCTCCATGCCACCATGTCGGCCATCTGCTCCTCTGTACCACCATGCCTCTGTCACCTTCACCCATTCCCTGCAGGACCAGAAAGAAGACAAGACAATAAACATTAAATACAATTTTGTAAAGGCTATAAAAACCTATTTGGCTTTCTGTAAAGGGGGCTTGATTTTTAGATCTTTTGAATACACATATATTTCAAAAAAGTCAGTAGATATAGCAAGAATACCAGTCCGAAATAGATATCAACACAAAAAAAACAACCACCAAATCGGCGCACAAAACACCAAGATTGCAAATCGAAAATAAGAGGTGGTTCTAGATTTATTTTCATTTTTGTTTATTTTCTCACAAATACATACATTAAATACGTTAAATGTATGAAAGTATAATATAAAAATACAAGAAATAAAAAAATAAAAAAATAAATTTTTTTACCTTTTCCGGCCACCGCGTGTGGTGGCCGGCGCCGGCGCCGGCGAGCCTCCGGTGGCCATCCGGTGACCGGCCCCCGTGGCCGTAGCTCCCTTTTCCCCCCTCTCCTTCCTTCCTTCTCTCTTTTCTCCATTCTCTTTCTTTTTTTTTCTTCTCTGCTATGCCCAAATGATTTTTTAAAATTTTTTTGTCTTATATAGGGGACCAAAACGCACCGTTTTGGTCCTCCCCCTTAACCCTTAAAACGGCGCCGTTTAGGCCCAGGGTCGGGTCGACCCGACCAGCACCAGGGAGGATCCGCGTGTTTTTCTTTGGAAGGGCTAATTGCACTTTTAGCCCTTCCGCTTTTCTGGGAGTTTACAATCAAGGTTTTTTTATTCTTAATTTGGCCCCATGGTTTTGCCCCGAATTCATTCTGGTCCCCCACGCTGCGCAGCGTTTTAATACCTGGGTTTATTGCGCTTTTGACCCTCCAAGTTGCACGTGTGTTACAATTAAGTCCCTTTTCTTTGTTTTTATTTTAAATTGGCCCCATAACTTCGATTTTATTTTAATTTTAGTCCTTTTTCTTACCTTTTCTCATTTTTAATGTTATTGTATTTATTATTACCTATTACTTTATTCTTATTTTATTTTTATATCATTATATTTTATCCACTTTTTATATTATTATTATTATATATATTTTAATCTTACTTGTCATATTTTTCTTTTACACTATTATATACATGTTTCTAATATTATATTGTATATTCTTAATACTATTGTTTATATATCTATATATATATGTGTGTATGTATTTGTGTAGTGTACAAAATAGTTTTATTATTATTATCATTTCTAAGGTATGTACATATTGTATATGTTCTATATGTTATATATATTTTTAATATTACTAGTTATATATAGTTCTTATACATTTCCATGTACATATTTTTATACCATCTTATGTATATATTCATTGTTTCTATTTCGTGTTTAATTCTAGTATTGCGCTAAATGTCGTATAGATCTTTATCATTTTAATATTATTGTCACATTGGTTATTTATTTCAATATATGCCTAGCCCTATCATTTATTTATTTTTATTTCATATCAATTTACTTTGCATTATTTCGAAAATCATATACTTGTTTTGCTAATTAATTTCAATAAACAAGGAAATGTACCGATTTAACATTAAGTCATCGAGTTCATCGCTATGTTGGGTGAACGTCAATTGACTCGTGTTAAAACGGCATATCCTTCTCAAAAAACTGGAATAAACTAAAATCTCTCGTCCTCTTTTAATTGGATCACGACTAAATTTTAATATTGAACTCGTATTTTTAAAAGTCAAGACAACACGTGTTTAGGAGATACCAATTTTTGGGCGTCGCGAGAGTGCTAATACCTTCCTCGCGCGTAACCGACTCCCGAACCCTAATTTTTCTCTGACTTTTAACGTAGACCTTAACTCGGCCTTTTCCTCATTTTTAAAGAAAAATCTAATAGGTGTCCGATCACACCTAGAAAAAGGATCGGTGGCGACTCCCGGTTTATTTTAAAACCAAATTTCAATTTCCAATTTCCTAATAAATCGCCACAATTTAGCGACCCGAATCCACAAAATTTTTACGTCGCTACATCGATCAACAATCACCCAAATAGCATTTTTCTTACTTGCTGACAATGGTAACCTAGTTACAAAATCCATCGTGATACAATCTCATTTCCATTCAGGAATATTAATAGGCTGAAGTAGTCCAGTAGGAACCTGATGCTCTGTCTTAACTCGTTGACAAGTCAAACATTTAGCCACATACTCAGCTATATCTCTTTTCTTTCCCGGCCACCAGTATGATTCTTGCAAATTTTAATACATTTTTGTTCCTCCAGGATGCAAAGCAAAAGAACTATCATGAGCTTTGCGAAGTACTCTTTTAATTCAGAAACAGTTGGAACACAAATTCAATTATGAAATCTTTGGCAATCATGTTCATCAATGCTGAAATCCTCTAACATGCCATTATGAACCATTTTTCTTTTCTTCATCAACTTGTCATCTTCTATTTGTGTTGACCTGATTTGATCAAACATCACTGGTTTAATTCTCAATTCAACTAACAGGCTTCCATCATTATTGATACTGAGCTGTACAAACATTGCTCACAATTCAATTGCTGCTTTTCTACTTAATGCATCAGCCACAACATTAACTTTACCAGAATGATAATCAATAACAAAATCATAATATTTTAAAAGCTTTATCCAACGACGTTGTCTTAAATTTAACTCCTTTTGGTATAGAAGATATTTGAGACTCTTATGATTTGTATAAATATAACATTTCTCACCATACAAGTAATGTCTCCAGATCTTTAGAGCAAAAACCACAGCAGGTAGCTCCAAATCATGCGTCGGATAGTTGCGTTCATGCAGTTTTAATTGACGAGACGTATAAGCAATTACTTTTTCATTTTGCATAATACACAACCAAGACCACTCAAAGAAGCATCACTATATATGAAAAAATCCTTTTCCAATTCAGGTAATGTCAAAACCGGTGCTTCAGTCAACTTTTGCTTCAATTTCTCAAAACTTTCTTGACATTGATCATCCCAGACAAACTGAACATTCTTTTGTAGCAACTTTGTCATAAGCAAAGCTATATTTGAAAATCCATTTACAAATATTTGGTAATAACCAGCCAATCCAAGGAAACTACGAACTTTTGACACATTCTTCTGTGTTTTCCACTGAACAATTGCTTCAATTTTCTTCAGATCAACTCTAATTCCACCTGCCGAAACAACATGCCCTAAGAACAGAACTTCTAATAACCAAAATTCACATTTGCTAAGCTTCCCATGTAGCCGTTTCTTCCATAATATTTGCAAAATAATTCTGAGATGCTACTCATGTTCATATTTAGACTTCGAATAGACCAAAATATCATCAATGAACACACCAACAAAAAGATCCAGGTATAGTTGAAAAGTAAGGTTCATGAGATCTATAAATGCTACTGGAGCATTTGTCAATCCAAAAGGTATCACTAAAAATTCATAATGTCCATACCGTGTTCGAAATGCCGTCTTCGATACATCACTTTCTTTCACGTTCAGTTGATAATAACCTGACCTCAAATCAGTCTTTGAAAAGATAGAAGCTCCCTCCAGTTGATCAAATAAATCATCAATACGGGGTAACAGATATCGATTCTTAATCGTCACCTTATTCAATTGTCGATAATCAATACAGAGCCGTATTGAAGCATCTTTCTTTTTAACAACAAGTACTAGAGCTCCCCAAGGCAAAGTATTAGGACGTATAAAACCACGGTCCAATAAATCCTGCAGTTGCACCTTTAATTCTTTCAACTCTATAGGCAACATACGATATAGGGGTATTGACACCAGAGCTGTACCAGGATATACTTCAATTACAAATTCAACCTCCTGATTTGGTGGTAATCCCTATTATTCTTCAAGAAATATATTAGGAAATTCACAAACAGTTCAAATTTTGCTACATTGACTTTCAACAGAATCTGAATTGATAACATAAGCTAGAAAAACTGCACAACCCTGAAGAAGAAGTTTATTTGCCTAAATTGCTGAAATAATACGGGTTGATCCTCTAGTTTGAATACCGTTTACCTCAATCTTATCTCCATTATCACTCTGAACAATAAACTTCTTTTTACAATAATCTAAAATCACCTCATGCTTTAAAAGCCAATCCATTCCCAAAATCATATCAAAATGGCCAAATGGAATTATCAACAAATCAACAAGGAAGATTATGTTTTGTATCATTAACGGGCATCTCCTACACACCTGATCCACTAGCACAGATTACCCCAATGGACTGGACACCACTATTGATAATCTAGACATCTTAGATTTTAAATTTCCCGACGCAACCAATTTCGTATTAACATATGAATGTGAAAATCTAGAGTCTATTAAAGCATAAATAGGTTTCGAATGCAATAAAAATATACCTATCACCACATCATTTGCATCTTCCTCTTCATTAGTCTATACAATATATGCACAAGCTGGTACTCTCACTTCTGACTGTTGAGTAGCAACATCACTTCCTTTTCTAGCACCACCATTGGAAAATGAACCACTTTGACTTGATCTACGACCTCTAAAAGCAGGTACAGATCTCTTAGAAGTAACAGGTGTAGCATTCTTATTTTTTGGACAATCCCTAACAAAATGTTCTGTAGATCCACAGCGAAAACAACCTCGAGCCAATTTCCAACATTCACCTCGATGTTTTTTCCCGTAATGTTCATAATCTAGAATTTCAGTATCCCGAGATGGACCTCGTACACTACCAGTAGAAACTGGCATCTATCTTCCACGGTTTCTATCACCTTTGTTTGATTTGAAACTCGATCTCCAACTACCACGAGATTCTTTTGATCTTTTATGTTGTAGGTTTGAACTAATAGCTCTAGAATGTTTCCCAAACGGATGAGTATTTTCAGAATTTTTTTCAAGACCCAGTACTTGTTCTACCATTTTTTCCCTCTCAACTAAGTCTACAAATTCAGTGATTTTGTGTGATACTAGTTGTATTCTTAACTCATCACGTAAACCCCTCAAAAATCACTTACAACTGTTAGCTTCGATTGGCATAAATTCAGCTACATATCTATCGAGTCGTGAGAATTCCCGTTCATAGTCAACTAATGACATCTCACCTTGTTTTAATATCAAGAACTCTTGTTTTCTGTCATCAATGTACAACTCACCCACATACCTTTTCTGAAATTCTCTTTGAAAGAAATCCTAATTTACCTGTTCTGCTAGTACATGTCGTGTTACTGATTCCCACCAAACATATGCTTTCCCTTGCAATAAAGAGACAACATATAATAAACTTTCTCGTGGGGTAAACTCAAGTTACTGTAGAATTCTTTTTATAGCTTCAATCCAGTTTTCAGCTGTAGAAACATCAACTCCTTTTAAACCGAAAAATTCATTTGCACCATACTTACGTAATTCTTTAATTGGAGCTCAACAGACAGCAGGAGTAGATGTCGTAGCAGATGCAGTTCCTGCTACTCGTTGAAGAGCATTAGCAATAACTCTAAGTAGTTGTGAAGCATCCCTTTCTCTAACATTACCTCGTTCGACATTAGGTGGTTGATTACCTAATGGGTTAACACTCGATGTTGCTGACTCAGTTTCATCTAATTCACGAGACTCTTCATCTCTAGTATAAATTTCTTGATCAGTATCATCAATATATTCATCCGACATCTTTAATTATAAAACAAAAACAAACAATATATATATCAACATCCAAATTTCCCGACTCAATTTGAATCAATTATGGCATGATTCTCTAGACTCAATTTCGAGCTTGACTTAGCCCGAGAATCGACTAAACCTGCAAAACTCTAGTACCACTAAATGTAACATCCTCTAATTTTTCACTGTCAAAATCAGGTTATGGAGCATTACCAAACTTTTAGATCAAATACGAACGTTTGCATAGTGAACCACAAAAAAATATCATAACTCAATCTTATCATCCCTTTTATGAGCCCTCGAGGCCCAAAACATGTGTTAGAAACAAATTGGGACTTAATCGACTACTCTAGAAATTATTCGTGAAATTTCAAAAATTTTATAGTTGAAGGGCACACATGCCCGTGTGGTTAAGGGACATGCCCGTGTGACCATAGGACACGCCCGTCTCGCAAGCTGTGTTCGACCCCGTGTAACTCTCTGAGTTAGATCACACGGCCAGCCACATGCCTGTGTGCTAAGCCGTGTGACACACACAGCTGAGACAAACGCCTATGCCTCTGCCCGTGTGAAAATACCTGGGCATTCTATTTTGAAATTCTAAGTTGTAGGGGACACACAACCAAACCACATGCTTATGTGATAGTCGTGTATCTCACACGGTCCGATCACACATCCGTGTGCCTGGCTGTGTGGACTCAAAATGAGCCTTATATATCAAGTTTACCAACCATGCAATCTTGAACACCAAGAAATTTAGGTATCATTTATTCAACCAATCCAAAACACATTCAAATACATCTAAAACATGTCAAAACAATCAATTTAATAACCTAATTAATGTTCCGCCATAGATACTTCATATCTATTATAAAAATAATCCATTTAAACTTCATTCAAGCTAATTCTAAAATTATGTCAATTTCTACCAAAATATGTCTATATTATGCTTACATATGCATTTACTCATACATCTTATATTCAACCTCAATATATACACACACACATATATATAAGCAACCAATATCATCTTATAACATTATTTACATTCATTTCTCAAAATGACAAACATAAGACATCCTAGGTACATGCCATTACCAAAAAGAAATATACTTCACCACGTATGAGTTTCGGGATCGTTGTGGATGCTGACTCGACGATCTGGCTTTAACCTAACCTGCACACGGAAAACAGACCGTACGCTGAGTATGAACTCAATGGTATTTCTATAATCCGAATGCTTAAAGGTAAAATATTAAATCATATACATTATAAAATAAATATGCATAATCGTATAATTAATCATTTCATATATAAAGCATTTATAACTCATTCAATTATTTTTAATTTGCTATCCCAGATAGCTTCTTATAATATGAACACAATTCATAAGTCTCGATCCATATTTCAATTCATCATTCAAAGTCAATCATAACTCTATTTTATTCAATTACCCCTATTAACATGACTCGGACTCTGATAGATATACGGATCCAACTAGAACACACCAGTTTTGCACCCAGTGCCTCATCAGATAATTCGAAGTAACAAGTTGACACCCAGTGTCTCATCGGTCTTGCCGAAGTAAATTGGTACCTAGTACCTCATCGAATTTATCTGAAGCATTAATGTGACACCTAGTGTCTCATCGACTCGAAGTCGAAGTAATCACTGAACTCTTCAAATCCTATGGCATGCCATCTATATCCAACTCAGCCCGATACAGTTAATAGTGTTTCAACTCACTTTTCAAATCAACCAATATTCATTTTAATTCAAAAATCACATATACTCATGTGATCAATTTAATTCAATTCAATTCAATATCATCGTATCAATTACTTACCTCAATCCACTTAGCATACACATTAAATAATAATTACAACAATTAATTATTAAATTCAGATTATAGAAATACAAACCAAAATTTCTGAACTACTATTCGTCGACATTCTCTTTTCCCTTCTTAGCCGAGGTTTCCTGCACAAGATTAGCTGCAGAATTGAAACAATTGAAATTCATCAATACAATACAATTTCACATTGAATATTTCAATTTGTATTAAACTTTTGCCTAAATTCCAATTTAGTCCCTAACCCGAGACTAACTTTGTTTCTTCAAAACTAATTTCATATTTTCATTCAATTTCCACTTTAGACTAAATTTAACTCTCTAATTTCACTTAAATCCCTAAATTTTGAAATTTCTAAATTTAGTCCCTATTACCCAAAACTTATAATTTCTTTTACAATTCAATCCCTTTTTCATTTCTAACTTAAAACTCTATCCATTTAACCCCAAATACTTAAATTATCCAACATGAACATCTTCTAAAAATTCAATATTTTTTTTTCAAAATTTCAACATATATTAAGTAGTATTTAATACTAGGATTCTAAAAACATAAAATTTTCAAGAAAAGGGACTAAACTAACTTACCAATTGAGCTTTGAACCTTAAAACTCTAATTTTTCTTTTTCTTTTTCTTTCTCCCCTTCCCTTTTCTGTTTTGTCCCCTTTTTCTTTCTTTTTATTCTATTTATTTTATGTTTCATTATAATATTATACTATAATAATATAATATAATAACATTTACTTAAATAAAAAGTAAATATATATTTATTATAAATATATGTATATTAACATTACACATGTCACTAACATTACCAAACACTTGTCAACTTTTGGTTTAATTGCTTATTTAGTCCCTTCACTTTTTCTTTAATCTATAATTAAACTTTCACTATTTATTCAATTTAGTCCTTACACCTAATTATCCTTAATTTAATCTAATTTACCTAGTCAAAACCTAATTAATCACACAACTAACTTCGTAAATATTTTTAATAAATATTTATGAATCCATTTTACAAAAATGAAGACCCGAAAACATACTTTTCGATTACCCGTGACTATCATGTTGTTTCATCTTATGCATGTTTGGAGTTATATATGTGAATGGATACAATATTATATATTTGTTATTTTTTCCAAGGTTGTGTTTCTTAGGAAATAGACCGTGGACTATCATATCTACGTAGGCCTTTTTTTTTAATTCATAGAATTCTTGTGAGCTAGAAATGGGCATAGGACTTAAATGTAATTTTTCCAAAATAAGTTCATCATGAGAAGTTGGAGCAATGACGGTTAAAGACCCAACGAATGTCTTGTGGTGAAAAACTATGTAATTTTTTCATTAGTTTTCTCAGAATAGAACCTTGGAAACCTTGGCTGACCATTTTATTTTAATTACCCATCTCTTTATATATTTTTTTATAATTTTTTATAATATTTATATTATGTTATATTATAATTGTGATATATATGTATGAGCTGATCTACAGTTGATCGATTAAAAAAGAAGTGTGGTCATACGAAAATACATGTGTTGTATTGTTCCGTTCACTTCTTTAGGTTATTCGATTGCTGTGAGAAGTGTGATAATGAAAATGTGTGTAACACCCCAAACTCGACCTAGACGTTATGGCCGAATCTGGCAGCGCCACATGAGAGTGTTTTTAGAAAATCTTAGCAAGTTAAAAATCATTCAGTTCATTATCGTTACTTAAGTCGTGAAATCTCCAATCTGTTTATTAGGTGAGTACATTTCATTATCGCGGAAGCTAAAACATCATTAATTCATTAATCAATAGCTTAATAGTTTAAAAACCCGAAACAAACTTAAAAATAGCTCAAGTTCAAAGACATTTTAATCCAAAAAATAAATATTTAAAATTAAGCAGACAAAAAGAATGTTACTCAAATTCCATAAATGTCCAATAGTGGTCACCATTGAGCCCTCTGTCACACCGATCCATCTACTACTGAGGATTACCTGACAGACAAATAAACAAAGGGGTGAGTTTTCGCAAACCTAGTGTGTACATCCCCACAAACAGCATGAACACAAACAGATAACAGAATACAGATAGTTCGGCCTTAGCCATACAGGTATCGCATGCATAACAAATCAGATATCAGAAAACATGCCCACCAACCCTGCACACCATCTTCGACCAACCCAACACACCATGTGGGGATAAAATCGACTCATCCAACCCTACACACCAAGTATAGGGATATAATCAACCCATCCAACCCTACACACCAAAAGCTACCGTAAAACAGTACATAATAGATATATGCAGCGTAGCTACCAGATAACAGGCTAATCGCCTCTTAGACTTCCTTCTCTTCACAACAATCCCAACCTAATGCAATGCAACATACATATCATGACATGCTTATATGCAGATATCAGATCTTATCAAAATCATGGCAGAACAGATATACAGAATCAGACAGATACACATGCTTATAATAACATGCTTTTGCATGCAATTCAACAATCAATCAGAGTATGGGGTTTAAGTAACGCTTACCGCCCCTACAGTCAGGTCAGAGTCGACTTAGGCGAACCGTGCAGCCTTACAGAATATTTTAAACAAATTGGGCTCACACGCCTGTGTAGCCCACACGGCCCAACTTGTCTTTGCCCGTGTGGATCACACAGCCTGACCCAAAGTCCCACACACCCGTGTGGTTCACCTGTGTGACCCACATGCCTGTGCGGCCTACACGGCCCAATTGGTCGAGCCCATGCCTTACACATGGCCTCGCCAGCCTCACACGCCCCTGTCTGTCGTGCCCGTGAGGAACGCACACGGCCTGGCTTGTCAGAGACATGCCCGTGTCTCGAGACGCAGGCTACCACACGGGCAGACCACAAGCCGGTGTGGTGTCGACAGGCCACTTTTTGGCTTTCATCGAAACTCGATCTCTACGCGATCAGAGTACACACCTGGTTCGTTTTCGCTGCTGATCCAACCACGAGCACTCTAAAGCCTAAGATCGATAATATCAAGCCCAAAATCAGTCACTTAAATCGACTTTCTTTAGAATTGACAAAACCCAAGGTGAGACCTACTTACCTTCGATGAAGAACGGTGATTCCTCGCTGTTAAAAACTTGGTTAGTGATCCATAGATCCTTGAATATTCCCTAAACAGCAACCAAAATCCTTCTTTAGACAAACTCCAAAGGAAAACACGTAACTCAATTTAAAGTGATACTTACCGAATCGACAGAACCGCTAGCTATACGTCTAAGCTTATCCAAAAAGAAGGAAAACAAAAGAGAAGGGAAGGAGAAAGATAATTTTCGGCAGCATGGGTTTTTAGGGAAAACAAAAAAAAAGACGACAGAAAACAAAAAGAATGCTTTTATTCCAAAAAGAAGGGAATAAACCTTAATTTCTCTTAAAACCCCAACTCAGATTTCTGATAAGCCAAACTCTTAATTGCAACTTGCAGTAATAATAATCCCATCGCCAGTACAGGGAATTGAACCCTTGACCTTAAGCGTATTCCCTTGCCACTTAACCACTAGACCTGTAGGCCCATTCTGTTAAGTTTTTACCCATAATTCATTATAAGCCCACTGAGCTCATGTCAGGCTTTATTCAATAAAAACCAACATTTAGCCCAAGTTAAAGCTTGAACTTGGAATCTTCCAAACACACCCCAGAGCACATTATCACTTAACCCACATATATTTAAACCAAAAATAACCTGAAACACAGATTTAGATACTTTCAAACCCAACACTTACAAAAGTCGAAACTATAGAAATTTGGGGCATTACAACCCTACCCATTTAAAGAAAATTCGTCCTCGAATTTTACATGATTAAAAAGGTAAGGATACTGCTGACGCATTGAATCCTCTGGCTCCCAAGTAGCCTCCTCAGTGCTATGATTTCGCCACAACACGTTCACCAAGGGAATAGATTTCCTACGTAGAATCTTAACATTGCGATTTAAAATATGAACTGACTCCTCCTCAAACGTTAAATCTGGTCTAACCCTCAATCTTTTCCACAAGCACAATGTGAGTAGGATCAGAGCGATAGCGTTTCAACATTGACACATGAAATACGTCATGTATACGATCCAACTCTAGAGGAAGCTCCAACTGATATGCGACTAGTCCCACTTGCTTCAGAATCCGGTACGGCCCAATAAATCAATGACTCAACTTGCCCTTACGACCGAACCTCAGAACCTTCTTCCATGGTGAGACCTTAAGGAAAACCATGTCTCCCACAGAATACTCGATGTCCTTCCTTTTCAAATCTGTATAGGACTTCTGTCTATCAGAAGTCGCTTTTAGTCGATCACGAATCACGTGGACCTTATCCTCTGATACTAACTCTGGACCCAGAATACGTTGCTCACCTAACTCAGTCCAGCACAAAAGAGTACAACACTTATGACTATAAAGTGCCTCGTACGATGTCATTTGAATACTAGATTGATAGCTGTTATTGTAAGCGAACTCTGCCAATGGCAAGTACTCCTCCCAACTACCATGGAAATCCATGACACAACCCTTCTACATATCCTCCAATATCTGAATCACCCTCTTTGACTGACCATCTGTCTGATGATGAAAAGCAGTACTGAAATCTAGACGGGAACCCAAAGCTTCATGAAGTTTCTACCAAAACTGAGACGTGAAACGAGGATCCCTATCGGAGATAATCGAAACAGGAACCCCATGCAACCTCACTATCTCAGAAATGTAGAGCTTAGCTAGCTTTTGCAAGGAGAAGTCTATCCTAACAGGAATGAAATGTGCAGACTTGATCAATCGATCCATGACGACCCACACAGAATCCTTCTTAGTGGGTGTTAGAGGTAACCCACTAACGAAGTCCATCGTTACTCACTCCCATTTCCATATTGGTATCCTTACTGGCTGAAGCAAACCCGAAGGTAACTGATGCTCAGCCTTAACCTGTTGGCAAGTCAAACAACAAGCAACAAAGTCTATTGCCCGTAGTACAACTCTCAAAGATCCCTATACATTTTGTTGCCCCCAGGATACATAGCGTAAGGGCTACTATGTGCCTACCTCAAAATCAACCACCTCAAATCCTCATCATTAGGTACACAGATCCTATCTCAGAAACGCAACACCCCATTACTGTCAATCCTAAAATCAGTGGTTGTCCCAGCCTCAACCTGACGGAATTGCAACTCAAGAGACTTATCTCCCAACTGCTTATCCTTAATCTGATCCAACCATGTCGGTTTAACCTGTAACTTAGCCAGAAGACTCCAATCGTCATAAAGACTCAGTCGAGTAAACAACGCTCTCAAATCAGCGATAGCCTTATGACTTAATGCATCAGCCACCACATTGGCCTTTCTAGGGTGATACTCAATATTACAGTCGTAGTCCTTGAGCAGCTCAACTCACCCACGCTGCCTAAAATTTAACTCATTCTAAGTGAGGAGATACTTGAGGCTCTTGTGATTAGTGTAGATGGTACACTTCTCACCGTATAGATAGTGCCTCCAAATCTTCAATGCAAAGACAACTGACGCTAACTCCAAATCATGCGTCGGATAATTAGCCTCGTGAGTCTTGAGCTGACGAGATGCATATGCGACTAGTTTACCATTCTGCATCAAGACGCAACGCAAACCCACATGTGATGCATCACTGTAAACCACGAAATCCTTGCCAGGCTTAGGTTATATTAGAACTAGAGCCTGAGTCAAGACTGTCTTGAGCTTCTCCAAAGCTCTCCTACTGAGCGTCCTTCCAAACAAAGGGAACTCCTTTACGCAATAACTTAGTCAACGGCGCTGCGATCAATGAGAACCCTTCTACGAAGCGTTGGTAATAACCTGCCAGACCCAGAAAATTGCGAATCTCCGACACACTCTTCGGCTGTTTCCAATCCAGCACAGCCTCAACCTTATGAGGATCCACTCTAATCCCCTCTGCAGAAACAACATGTCCCAGAAATGTCACTTCTCAAAGCCATAATTCACATTTACTAAACTTCGCATATAGCTGTTTCTCTCAAAGAATTTGTAGAACCACCCAGAGATGCCTATCGTGCTCATCCTCCGCCCTAAAGTATACCAAGATGTCGTCGATGAACACTACCACAAACTGATCTAAGTAGGGCTGGAACACTCGATTCATCAGATCTATGAATGTCGTTGGTGTATTAGTCAACCCAAAAGGCATAACTAGGAACTCGTAATGTCCATACCGAGTCCTAAATGTCGTCTTATGCATATTGGCCTCCTTTACTCTCAACTGATGATATCATAATCGCAGATCGATTTTAGAGAACACAGAAGCCCTTTTGAATTGATCGAATAAATCATCTATCCTCGGAAGTAGGTATTTATTCTTAATTGTCAACTTATTCAACTGACGATAGTCGATGCACATCCTTATCGTACTGTCATTCTTCTTTACAAAAAAAACCAGTGCTCCTCATAGTGACACACTAGGACGAATAAACCCACGATCTAACAGCTTCTGAACTTGAGCCTTTAGTTCTACCAGCTCTTTCGATGCCATTCGATAAAGGGCGATTGACACCGGAGCCATACCAAGAATCATCTCAATCCCAAATTCTACCTTATGGCTCGGAGGCAATCCTGGTAATTCATCTGGAAAAACATCTGGAAAGTCCCTCACAGTACGGATGTCCTTAACTGAAGAGTCCACAGAATCAGACACACTGATGTAGGCCAAGTATGCCTCACATCCTTTCCTCACCAGCTTCTCTGCTACCAACACAGATATCACATTGCCTAGATAATTTCGTCGTTCTCCAATCACGACTACCTCATTATCCTCCTCGGTCCTCAGAACCACCCTCTTTTCAGCACAATCCAGACTTACAGGATGCTTCACCAGCTAGCCTATACCAAGAATTAAGTCGAACTCCCCAAATAAAAGTTCTATTAGATCAGCCAAAAATATTGTCCCTTGGACTTCCAACGGAACATCCTTGAATAGCTTACTGACCCTAATGGTCTGCCCCAACAAATTCACCCCAGAAATCTCACTAGAAGTACTCTCATGCAAAATCACCAAGGCCTCAGACATAGAACATGCAACATAAAAATGCATAGAGCCTACGTCTATCACTGCAACATAAGGTACATTAAGAATAAAAAATGTACCCGTAATGACGTCTGGAGCATCTCCATCCTCACGGCGACATGCAGCATAGACAAGTGCAGGCTGCTTGGCCTCAGCCGGCCCCGTACCCTTGCCCGGTGCTCTCTGACCTCTACCCATACTGTACTCCTCTTGGCGGCTGCGCAGTCTCAACAACCGGAGCTTGCACCTGATTACCCTTCAGTGGACAATCTTTAACTCGATACTCAGTCGATCCACACCTCAAACAAGCGCCAGTAGATCTCCAACACTCACCTGGATGGCGTCTATTACATAGCTAACAGATCGCCACCCCAGCAGGTGCAAAAATAGGCCCAACTCTAACGAACTCGTAAGCCCTGACCTTTTTCTTAGGCTTCACCCCAGAACCAGTAGACTCAGAATCCCTATTAACTTTCCCTTTCTCACGGTTTTAGCGCTCAAAGCGCTTCACCTCCTCGACTATCTTGGCCTTCTCGACTAAGACTGAGAAATCCCACTCCCTCTGAAGAGCTATTAGAACTCGTAAATTTTCACGAAGACCATCCTCAAATTGAACACAGTGCTCATACTAATTCGTCACCATGCCCTCATGTAGCGACTCAGTCTTAGAAATTTGGCCTCATACTCGGCCATTGAACGATCTCCCTGAGTGAGATTTAGGAACTCACGTCGCCTAGAGTCAGTGTAGCTAGCTCCTACATACTTACTCTGATAGGTGGCCTTAAACAAAGCCCAAGTCAACCTATTATACTGAGTACCCTCCTTAACGGTCAACCACTACTGGTATGCCTCATCACAAAGCAGAGACGCACCCCCCTTGAGCTTCTGCTCATCAGTAAAATCTAAATTATCCATTATGCGCTCTGTGGCCTCTATCCAATACTCGGCCACACTCGGAGCAACTTCAGCGATGCCCCTAAATATCTCAGCCTTATTCGATCGGAGTCGCTCCATAGCCGACCCATGACCTCTAGATCCAGCATTAGCCCCAGCAACCCTCTCCAGGATTCACAGCATGGCCTGGGACAATGCGTTGTCCCCAGCTGCACGATCTTGAGACTCAGCACCCGTCTCAGTAATAGGTGACACCAGCGTCTCACTAGTGTCCAGGTTAGGAATCTTATCAGATGCGAATGACTCAGCTCGAATCCCCCTACGGCTTCTACCTTGACCTCTAGTACCCCGTCCACGAGTACCACGTGTGCTCATCGTAATTATCAAATTAATCTATATTTAGAAGTTTTATGCACATTAGTTTATAGATTCGATAATTATTAGTAGATATTTTATGCAAAACAGTATCAGAGTTTCAGAGTCAATTATCGCGAGTAATAAGCTCACTACAATTTCAGTTTACACTACCTAAGTGTTTCAGTAAAGTGCTACCTGTTGTAGTCTCACAATACATACAGAGTGTTTCAGACAAATACAGATAATATTTCATTTTAAGCATGCTTCAGATAGTATATATCAGAGTTTATGAGAACTTATAGAATTGGCGCCGGAGACTCGATGTACCACATACTTATTATCGAATATTTCAAATCGTTTCACAAATCATTTTCATTAAACTTAGTTTTGAAACCCAAAATTCACAACTGAGTTTTAGACCTGGCTTTGATACCACTAAATGTAACATTGAGCCCTCCGTCACACCAATCCAGCTACTGCTAAGGATTACCTGATAGACAAATAAACAAAGGGGTGAGTTTTCGCAAACTCAGTGTGTATAGCCTCACAAACAGCATACACACAAATAGATAATAGAATATAGATAGTTCGACCTTAGCCATATAGGTATCACATGCATAACAAATCAAATATCAGAAAACATGCCCACCAACCCTGCACACCATCTCCGACCAACCCAACACACCATGTGGGGATAGAATCGACCCACCTAACCCTATACACCAATTATGAGGATATAATCAACCCATCCAACCCTACACACCAAAAGCTACCGTAAAATAGTACATAATAGATATAAGTAGCGTAGCTGCCAGATAACAGGCTAATCGCCTCTCAGACTTCCTTCTCTTCACAGCAATCCCAACCCAATGCAATGCAACATACATATCATGACATACTTATATGCAGATATCAAATCTTATCAAAATCATGGCAAAACAGATATACGGAATCAGATAGATAAACAAGCTTATAATAACATGCTTTTGTATGCAATTTAATAATAAATCAGAGTATGGGTTTTACGTAACACTTACCGCCCCTACAATCAGGTCACAGTTGACTTAGGCGACCCGTGCAACCTTACAGAACATTTCAAACAAATTAGGATCACACGCTCATGTGCCCTACCCGTGTGGGCCCACACGCTTGTGTGGCCTACACGGCCCAACTTGGTTTTGCCCGTGTGGATCACACGACCTGGACCAAAGTCCCACATGCCCGTATGGTTCACCTGTGTGACCCACAAGCCCGTGCGGCCTACACGGCCTAATTGGTCGAGCTCGTACCTTACACACGGCCTCGCCAACCTCACACGTCTGTGTCTGTCGCGCCCGTGTAGTGCGTGCACGGCTTGGCTCGTCAGTGACACGCCCGTGTCTCACGACGCAGGCTACCACATGGGCAGACCACACACCCGTGTAGCATCGACAGGCCACTTTTTGGCTTTCTCCAAAACTCAATTTTTACGCGATCAGAGTACACACCTAGTTTGTTTTCGCTATTGATCCAACCATGAGCACTCCAAAGCCTAAGATCGATAATATCGAGCCCAAAATTAGTCACTTAAATCGACTTTCTTTAAAATTGACAAAACTGAAATGAGACCTACTTACTTTCGACGAAGAACGGTGATTCCTCGCTGTTAAAAACTCGGTTAGTGATCCATTGATCCTTGAATATTCCTTAAACAACAACCAAAATCCTTCTTTAAACAAACTTCGAAGGAAAACACGTAACTCAATTTAAAGTGATACTTACTGAATCGATAGAACCGCTAGCTATACGTCTAAGCTTATCGAAAAAGAAGAAAAAAAAAGAGAGGGGAAGGAGAAAGATGATTTTTGGCGGCAAGGGTTTTTGGGGAAAACAAAAGAAAAGACGACAGAAAACAAAAGGAATGTATTTATTCCAAAAAGAATGTAATAAACCCTAATTTCCCTTAAAACCCCAACTCAGATTTCTGATAAGCCCAACTCTTAATTGCAACTTACAGCAAAAATAATCCCATCGCCACTGCTAGGAATCGAACCCCTGACCCTAAGCGTATTCCCTTGCCACTTAACCACTAGACCAGCAGGCCCATTCTGTTAAGTTTTTACCCATAATTCATTATAAGCCCATTGACATCAAGTCAGACTTTATTCAATAAAAACCAAAATTTAGCCCAAGTTAAAGCTTGAACTTGGGACCTCCCAAACACACTTCATAGCACACTATCACTTATCCCACATATACTCGAAACACAGATTCAGACACTTCCAAGCCCAACACTTACAAAAGCCAAAACTATAGAAATTTGGGGCATTACAATGTGCATGTCTAGGATTGCTTTTGGCAATGAAAGACTTGATTTTTAAGTGGTCAAATAAGAATCACCTCATTTTCTTGGGACCCTACTTGGTGCATTGTTCACATTCACTTCTTCGATTTTTCCCTTGAACGAAAAGCTGTTGAGAATCAAAATTGTTTATTTTTATGATTGATTAATTATTGTGAATGAATAAATGTGAATATAATAAAATTTTCGTAGCATGCCATACATATATTGGAAGCATGTCATATATATTAGGTAAGAATGCCACTAGAACTATTGTATGATCATTTTTTAAATCTGGAATAAAAAACCTTGCATGTTTTTTTTTAAATATTGAATAGGAGAAGGTTCCTAAACAATACCTACGACCTTCATTGATGGTCCTTAAGTGATAGCATGATGAAATTTTGAGTCGGTTCCTACCCTGGCCGCACCCAAGGTAAACTTTGTCATGTGGGTTCACTGGGTGGTATCTCCTTTTAAGGAAAACTAGTCATGCATGACTTTCAGTGAGATTGTCCCAAGATGACTCACAAATGAAAGCATGCTCATTTTGGGTGTTGATTCAATCGTTACACACTCAAGATAGTCTCTTATTAAATAGTTTCTTGAGAAATCATATTTAAGCTAGAGATGGTGACCAAATGTTAAAAATTCATTGGTTCATGTAAAGTCTTGAGAATAAATATTCATGAATTGATTGGATGTAATCCATGTTCTTTCTAGTTAATCATGGGACCTCAAGGTGACATGATTGATGGGTGTGAGAATAATCGTAGCAATGAAAAATTCTTTTTAAGGATGTTCATGATGGGTAAGTTTTCATTTTGGGTAAGTTTATTAAAAAAGTTACAATTTGATGTGATGAAGCAAATACGGATTGCCATGTGGGTTGCCACACCAGCATTGCTAAAATGTGACACTTTAGCCAGCTTTTACATTAAAATGGTCAAATTTAGATAATAAAAAAAGAATAGGGGTCAAATTGACAAAAAATGTAAATATTGATGTTTAAATTTGACATAATGCCTAATGATCGCACCTCGTTGTGTGTACACTGAGGCTATGTTTAATACCCCTAACCTGTATCCATTGTCGAAACAGGGTTACGGAGTATTACTGGAGTTTTTAGATCAATTACAGATAATTCATGTCAAATACTATGCATTTTTTGAGACTATTCATAATGTCCTTTAATTGGACCTTCGAAGCCTAATAAAGTATTAAAATCGAATCAGAACTAAATCGGGAACTTAGTAAATTTTTTAAAAAAATTCAAAATTTTTCCTAGGTACGGGGTCACACGCTCGTGTGGCCAAGGGACATGCCCGTGTGGTCCCATAACATGCTCGTGCTTCAAGCCGTATCTTACCCTGTGTAACTCTCTGACTTGGGTCACATGGCCAATCCACACGCCCGTGTGCTAGACCATGTGGCAAATTTATTTTCCCAAAATTAGGTGCAGTTTTCACATAACAAAGCCACACACCCGTGTGCTAAGCTGTGTGTCTCATACGGCTGAGACACACGCCCGTGTCTCTGATTGTGTGCTCAATTCTGAGCATTCTATTTCTAAATTTTAAGATGCAGGGGATACACGGCCAGACTACACGCCCAAGTGCATGGCTGTGTTCACACACGGCTGAGACACACACCCGTGTCTCTACTCGTGTGGATGAATATAGGCCATTTAAAGGCCATTTTTCTCACCCTTTTCACAATTAACCTGCATACAATACTCTTGTATACCAAAATATCCCATTCAAGCAACCAATACAAGCCAAAAATCAAGTTTTAGATCTAATATGCCATCACACAACTCATTTGTATAAACTTACAACATTAACTCTATTCATTGATTACTATAGACTATTACTAAGTATAAGCATACAAACATACATATATGTATATATGTGCCGCACTCAACTATATTACAAATTTACTTCTTTTAAGTTTATTCCTATACATGCCATATAAACCTTAAGATGCATAACAAAATCTACTGGAGTTGTCTGGATAGTGTGAATTGATGTGTTGATCGAATCTTCCGAACTTTTTGAAAATCTACAAAGAATATTGAACAACTAAAGTAAGCTTAATGAAGCTTAGCAAGTTCGTTGGCTTTAAAAAAAATAAATCTTACCGAACATACTAACAACTCATTTAAATAAAACATTCAATATACATTTCCTACCAATCACAACTTCAGTTGATTAATTCACTTATTTCATATTAGAATTAACAATATCAATGAGTCTTCAACCACTAGTATCAAATATCACTTACCGAATTATCAACCTTTGTTAGACTAATGAACGTCTTACGGATATGAATACATTATAAACGGAATCCCGAGGGTTGAACAAAAGCACATAAGTGCTAACAGAAACCCGCAAAGGTTGAACAGAACCTTATAAGAGCTGAATGGAAACCTAGTAGGGTTAAACTGAAACTCGAAAGAGTTGAACTGAAAACCCTTAGGGTTAACTGAATTTCATATGAGTTAACTAAAGCTCATGTGAGCTAAACAAAAAGCAAACACGGAAGTCTGCAACAAATGTTGAACCTCGATTTACTTAGATAATTTTCTGTCAATTCTTCTTTTGCATTGAACGATTGTACTCAATCCAACGTTCCATCATTTTCGAACGTTTCATTTCAACTTTCATAATGTCAATAATATTTTATTTTCAATAATAAACATAAATACCAATCATCAATTTAATAAGTAATATTAAAATTTAACCATACGAACTTACCTATACTAGTTTGCAAAATTTGTTGTAGCTTAAGAATTATTCGAATAATTTCTTTTTTCCTCAATTTTCTTTGGACTCTTGATTTATAATATAAAATTATTCATTCATTAGCACACATCTTTCAATCTCATTCTACTTCACAATTTATACCCTTCAATTTTTAAATTTACACTTTTACCCTAAATTTTACAGTTTTACACTTTAGTCCCTAATTAATTAACCCATCAATTGAAATAATTTCTCTTAATTAACAGTTTATTCCTTTATTTTAAGCTACTACACAACCTTTGAAAATCATAATTTCAGCGCCAAACCCTAATTCATAACTTTTTCACAATTAGGTCCTAAAAATCAATTTATATTGAAATCACTTAATAAAATCATCACATAACAAAATTAAAACTTCAAATCCATGCTTATTCATCATAAAATTCTAGCACTCATTCATGTCAACTTTCAAAATCACTCATAGAATCAAAAACTAATGAATTCAATAGTTGGACCTAGTTGTAAAAGTCTCAAAAACATAAAAATTTCAAGAGCAGAACAAGAATTGAACTTACATGTAGAAAAAATATGAAAAACCAGCTTAAATGATCTCTTCTATGGTGCCTTTGGCTGATGAATGATGAAGAAATATCTAGATTTTCAATTTAGTCTTTGTTTTATTTGTTTAATTTGCAAAATTTCCAATTTTACCCTTATTTCACTCAATTTTCCTGATCTTTCTTAGCCCATGCCTCCTAAGCTACTATTTTTGGGCTAATTTGCTTTTTAAATCCTCTTTTATTTAACACTTGAGCTATTTAATCATTTTAGCAAGTTTTGCACCTTTTTCAATTTAGTCCTTTTTAATTAATTAACTTTTAAAACGTTAAAATTTTCTAACGAAGCTATAATACTAACTCAATAACACTCCATAAATATTTAAAAAAATATTTACTACTCTGATTATGAAATCGAGGTCTCGATACCTCATTTTCTACCTAATTTACCTAATAAATTCTTTTAAATCACAAAATTCACTAATTCAAGCATATTTCTAAAATCACTCTTAACTAACAAATATTAATTTATTAAATTTTTAAACTCACTCGTCGGATTTAGTGATCTCAAATCACTGTATCCGACACCACTGAAAATTAGGCTGTTACACTATGAATCAACACAATTATCTCTAAATACTTAACAGTACATTGCAAGTGTGCATGTCGAGTTGGAATATTTATAGTATTACAATGGAACACTCGAGTATTCCAAGGATCGAACCCAAGATAGTTCAAGGACAAAGTGATTCCTAAGCAACAAACATGTAAATAGGAAGTCTAGCTAACTACTCGCTAAGTATTATATTATGACAATTCATAATCAAGGGTAAATTATACTAATCGGCTACCTTATGCTAAAAAGGACCAAATTGTAAAACAATCAAAATTAGGCAATTAACAATTTAGTACACATACAAGAAGTTGGTTGACTTTCATGTTGTTGATTAGTCTTTGGATTAAGGATCTAAAAGGCTTAAACTTCTAATTGACTCAATTTTACCTCTCCGATTACCACTTTATCAAATTAAACAATTTAGTTTGATTTATCTCTTGACCTCACCAAACTAACTTGGGACAATCAAATTGGTGTTCAATATGATCTCCTTTTGAGCTCACCTATCTAAATATTCACTAAGAGGTGTCAATTCTAAGTTTTGAGGTTTATTAGATCTAACCCAAATTTTATGATTTAGTCCCTTACCAAAAACTAACCAAACAACATTTTCATCAACCAATCACCATAAATTTAGTTAACAACCCAAGACATACTGAAATCATACATAAAAATAAGCACAACAGTAGAGTTAAGAAAAGATTAGAAATATCTTGATGGAAGCTTGAATAAGATGATAACAACAACAATGGAGATAGCAAATACAAATAAAGTACATATTTTTTGGACTTTAGGGAGGAAATAAATCTAAAATATATTGAAGGATTTGGATGAAAATAAAAATACAAAGCAAATTTAAAGTACCAAAGTGCGATTAATACTAGAGCTACACTAAAATCTAGCTAAACTACTAACTAAAACTAACTAAACTCAAAAAATCTATGAACTAAAACCCTAAAAAGAAGAAGAAGTAACTACTAAGCTTAAAAGATGAAAGAAAAGGTGGCTCCTCTAAAGTTACCAGCCAAAAGTTCATTTTAATAGCTGAATACAATTCCAAATTTTAGATAAAAATACCCCTAAAAGTTGTATTTTGGCTTGGGTTGATGTTGGAAAAGAGAATACCCCTGCAGTTGCTTTCCCCTCGTCAGGCACCGGTATTGCGACACCCTAGACAGTAGCGAACCTGTGGTTGTGGGGAGTCCTGATGTTGCGACATCATACCTTTGGTGTCACGACATCACTTGTGTTGGCTCCAAATTCTTCATTTTAACACCTCAGGGGATATCATGACTTTAGAGGCTCGGTAACATGATGTTGGCTCAGTGTCATGACATCCTACCTTCAGTGTCACAACTCTCTCTGTAACACCCCAAACCCAGCCCAGATGTTATGGTCGAATCTGACGATGTCACATGGTAGGGTGTTTGAAAACTAAGTTTCTAAGATAAATCCATTTCCGTTTAATTACTTTCCTTATCTCTTATTAATTCCAAAATCCTTACTCGTTTAATCGATTATTTTAAACATAATTCGTTACGAAAGCTTTTAAAACTGTTTTAAGTAAATCATGTGTTTAGAGAACACTTTGCCTTTTTGAAAACTGAGTTTTCCTACGTCTAGCAGTTATAAATCCAGAAAAATAAATAAAAAAAATTACATCCAAATAAACCATGGAAAATAAAACCATAAATCACAAATTATAAATCATAAAAGTCTCAAAAACTGTGGTCACCATCGAGTCTTCTGCCACCCGATCCGTCTAGGTCTGGGGATTACCTGTGCACATTAAACAGAGAGGGGTGAGTTTACATAAACTCAGTGTGTAATCCCATGAAAAACAAACAACAGTAAACACAGTGCACAGTGCACAGTCAAAAATAATGTTGGGCCTAAGCCCCTTTCAGTATCAGTATGCACAAGGGCATTAGCCCATCACAATGTCAATAACATATATACAGTATTCAGTAACCAAGTCCTACCCAACCAGCCTCTACACACCATCTACGTCCAACCCTACACTCCATGTGGGGATTAAATTAACCCACCTATCCCTACACTCCAGGTAGTACCGAATGCGGCACAAAATAGTAGTTTGCAACTGAGCTACTAGTATATTAGGCTTAAGAGCCTTTCAGTATACTTCCTCCAAATAAAATCAACCCAACCCCATACAATGCAACATACAATATATGACATGCTATCTCATGATATCAGTACATAACCAGTAAATGTATACATGCATACTATTATCATACTCAATATATATACATCAATCAGTCTGTTCACACAATTAGGGGTCTAAGTAATGCTTACCGACCCTACAGTAGGTTCATAGTCGACTTGGGCGATCCTTGCAACCTTAGCAATCAATTCAATGAAAATGGGCTCACACGCCCATGTGGCCTGGTCGTGTGGATCACACGGCCTGGCCCAAAATCCCACACGCTTGTGTGGTTTACCTGTGTGGACCCACACGTCTATGTGGCCTACATACCCAAATTAGTTTAGCCTGTATGTCTCACACGGCCTGCCTGGCCATCACAAGATCGTGTGTTGCACGCATGGCCTGGCCTTATTGATCACATGCCCATGTTAGGGCATATAGCCTACCACACGAGCAACCACATATCTGTGTGGCATCGATAGTGAGGTTTTGGGCTTTCACTGAAACCCTATTTTTTGCATTTTTGGATACACACCTGGTATCGATTGATGCTAAAACGATCCCTAAGCACTCCAAAACCTAAAAATTGACATTCCAACACCCAATTTCAGTAACATTATCAAAGCTCAAACAGGATTGTAACGAGACGTTCATCCATTAACTATCGATAACCATACCTTCGATTGAAATGAGAATTCTACGCACTTAACTCGTCTATTGGGAATGATATACAGTCCCTTGTTTAACTTCTAAACACCAAAAAGAAACCCCTCTTAGAAAGTATTCAGAAAAACATTTAGATTAGCAAAAGCTGAAACTTACCAATAACACGCAAAAGCCGAAGTAACGAGTCACAGAAATATGAAAGTAGATGGAAAAGAAAGCAAAAAGATGGCAGCAAGGTAACAAAAAGGGCGGCAGCAAAAAGGAAACAACAAGAAAAAAATGAGAAGTGGTAGAGAGAATGTTCAATTTTTTTTTCTTTCTGAAGAGAGAGATTTTTGGGAGAACTGATTTACTCAAATCCCACTACCTACACTAACTCAACCACCCACTTCTCAGATTTTCGGTACAACACAGAACCTTCTGCAGACTAACACTTCACTCAATCTCTAGACCAGCATGCCCATTCTGATGTAAACTTACAAACAATTATTTAAAAGCCTACTAGCCAGAAATAGGGGTAAAGTTAGAAAAATACTAAAATTTGCCAAAGCTAGAGCTTGAACTTGAGACCTCTCACACATACCTAGAACACTTAACCACTGAAGCAGATACACAGTTGTGACACATTTCCACAATAAAAAAAATAAGAATTTTGGGGTGTTAAACTCTCGACAATAGTTTCCATTTTAATTTCATGTTGAATTTTTGCATCCTCAAAATGAAAGGGTTTTGTGTCACGACATCACTATTATTAGTGTCATGACACCCACTCTAAATGATGTTTCCCTTAAGGTTGGGCCATTTTCATCTTCCTACACCAACTCAAACAAACACCTCATTAGGTCCCCCATGGCACCATGTTGCCAATTTTGGTCTTAAAAAGAAGCAAAACTCAGCCAAAAACATTTATTAATGGTGAAAGCTAAAATTCAAAAAAGTTATAGAAAAGCCACTTAATTTGCTTGAGAATAAGCTCCTCGAGTGTATTGCTGAGCCTAATTTGATGTATCAAATTATTATAGTTCACCTACATCAAAATGAAACAAATGATAATTTCCTAAGTCAATTGCCAATTGGGTTTAAGAAAATGACATAATTATTGCAGTCATTTCTCAAAACAATACTGTGAGTAACACAAAATAGTGGGTAATAAACTTTGGTGCCATTAGATAGATTTCTGATAATAGAAATGTCTTTGTATCCTACTCCCAAGTGGAAAAATTAGAAGAAATCATCCATCTTGAAGCCGTTCATAAGGATGTATTTCAACGTTACCTATTATTTTGATTGTGTTGAAATATTAAATTTTTTTCTTATAGATTTTTTAAGGAAATGTTTGTGTAACACCCAATACCCGACCCAATTGTTGAGTCTGAGCGAAATGCCACATTTGTTGTCGAAGCAACTACAATCTCATTTGTGATTCAATTCAACAAGCAATACATGCTATTAAGTTCAATACATAATTACATGTTATACAATCATATTGTGAGATTTAAACAAGCTTACAAAAAATCTTCTGATAAAACGAGGTTGGTTGAGGACTAAAATCTAACATTTTCAAAACAATTGGGTCGATATCCTGATGTCAAATGTATCACGTCATGATCCCCAAAAAATAGTGAATGTTGTTGCTACGCCACCTACTATTTCCAAAGTATCCTTGTGGTACTATTTCGTATCAGCATAACAAAATAACCAATTGTATATTTAAACCATTTAAGCATAATACATACTTCAAACACTTCATATACTACCATTGAAACAACATTAATATCCAAAATCATCTAATTGACAATTCAAACTTAAAAACCAATTAAAAAAAGGTTACCATTTGCACATTTTAACCATTTCAACTACTTAAACAAATCCCATTTATGCATTTAACAATTTATGTACAATAGACCCAAACTAGCCTTACCAATTCAGGATTTTAAATGACCATTACATTACAAAATCGACTCAATCCTTAGATACATGCCATATATTTAAAACGTAAAGAACTATACAAACATTGTTGTGTCGAGAGTTGCAACTTGGATGTCACTTCATTTCACGGAACCTCAAAATCTATGAAAATCGAATTCTTTCATCACTTGTTTACGATTCTCGTCTTTCCCTTCTCTCGAGATGGTTCAATGTTTTTTTTAGCTTGATAATTTGGACCAAATTCAAAAGAGAAAAACTTTGTCTTTTTTTCAACCATGGATGGCAATGCTTGTGGAAAAGATGATTCTTTCATCTTTTTCCACTAACAATTTTTTATATATACTTAATTAACGTGCCATTAACTTTAATTCAATTAATTTATTATTTATTAATCTTATTTACTTAACAAATTAAAATTACTAATCATAAGTAAGTGGATTACCATCAACATCCACAAACTCATATTTAAAATTGGTTAAATAACTATTTTATTCTTCTGGATAATTATTATCTAGGTCCCTAAGCATTTTCTAATTTAAAACTCAATAGCGATTAGGCTTTTACTATTTAGTCCTTAAGCTTTAATGAATGATTTTCTCGGTTAAATTACTTAACCGATCTTCAATATATTTTCATACCAACTTTGTACATTTCTCTATTTTATTCTTACGAACTCGGTTTACAAAAATAAGCTTTCGAAACCACATTTTCTTACACTGCCCAAAATTAGGTTGTTACAGTTAGAGCTATTTTGATTCAAATTTTACTCAATGAGCCATTTTGCATAACAGTTGTTTCTTTGTATTTTGTAAAGGTGCTTTTGTATTGTTTTAATGTGTTAAATTTGATGGTTTAAGTATTATAGCATGTCATGTAAGTTTGGTATAGGTAACTAAAGGTGTTGAAATGTGTTAACAATTGAAAATTGCATTTCCAAGCATAGGTATGGGAACCTCAAGCCTAGGAATCAATTCCTCTTAGGTTGGGTTTTAATACCTAGACTCAAAGTATTAAAACTTTCAAAGTTAATAGCGAAACTTTCAGAAAAGTGAGAGGCAAGTACCAGTACCTAACCCCGAGTATTGGTACTCGATGTCAATCATCAATACATGGTTCCCCCAGCACTGATACGTGTGCTCAAGTATCAATACAAGCCATTGGAGTATCAATACTTCAAACCATCAAAGCTTATTTTTTTGAAATTTAGCCAAGGTATCGATACCTACAACCTCTGCATTGATACTTGGGTTGTAGGTTACGTAATTGAGCCTCAAATGATATTTGAAAATGATTTTTAACCTTGTTTTCATTCGTAATTACTTACGAATGGTTGGAATTATAAGGTTTTGTAAATGATGAGAAGAAGGAATAAAAAATTCATTAGTAATATGCCCTATTTATGCAAGTAGAAAACTAACTAAGATAAGATTAGTTTTTCAAATAATAACAAAAGATAATAAAATTAAAAAATAAATTAAAATTAAAAAAAAAAAGATAAAAACAAACAAAGGAAGACTTGGTCAAGCTCTATCATTAATATGCCCCATTAAGTTGATGAACAAAGGCAAGTTTGGGTAGGGTTGATTGACATAGAAAGTTTTGTAGTCAATGTGATCTTGGATAAATTGAAGATCGATTACGAGGTGCTTCATATTTCTATGCATAACAAGATGTTGCCCCAAGATTATTAGAAAAAATTGAGTAGTACGAGAAAGAGGGACATGAAGTTCTTGCAAAAGATAAAACACCCAAAGTGTTTTAGTAGCAGTGATGGCAACAACCTTAAATTCAACTTCAGTAGAGGATCTAGCTATAGTTGGATGTTTTTTCGACGATCAACTAATAGGAGTGTGCCCAAAGAAGAGAATATATCCAATGGTGGAAGCATGATCTGTTGGGTCCCTAGCCTAATCCGCATCTGCATATATGGTGAGAATGTTTTAAAATTGACAATCCGTATCTACTATATGTTCATACCTTGTCATAAAAGAAAGTACAAATAAATCAATGCTAATCCTCCACAATGACGTCAAAATTTGGTAGGTATCAAATTCACCAAAAATAAAATATCTTACGCCTAAAACAAGTTTAAAATTCGTATTAGGAAAGTAGGGTTGATACCACAGAAATCAGTCTAACTCATTTCGTGATTGGTTACAACCAAAGCATTTTGTAGGCAATTTCATGCCCACAACTTTTGTGAATCTACGAAAAATAAAAGAAGGGGTTTAAAATATAATGTAATTGAATAATAAAAATTGAAATATATTAAACATAAAACAGAATAAGTATCAATAATAAGTATTTATTACCTTGAATAGATGACTTGTTTGCTCAGTTGAGAGCTGATGCAATATTTTTCAAGATTAATTTGAGGTTTGAATATTACCAATTAAATGTGAGGGTGTGATGTTCTAAGAAAGTGCTTTTAGGACCCGATATGAGCATTATCAATTTCTTGTGACGCCATTGAAATTGACAAATGCGCTTGTCACATTAATAAAGTTAGCATAAGGACTTAGTTTATTAAAAATAAATAATATAATTTGATGAAATTAATGGTTTATGGTTTATATAAAAACTAATGTTAAATTCAACTGCCTAAACTAAAAATTATATAAAACCTGAAACATAATACATGGGTAATTTTTTCAAGAAAAGTGAGAAATGTTGGTAGCTTTTAAATATATATAATGATTAAAAAGTAATAAATATATTTATGATATTTAAATGTGGCATATGATTTACTTGGATTTTTTAGTTAATTTAGTAAGTGGGTAGATATTATTTAATTTATGAAGTCAACTTAATTATAAAAAAAATTATAACATTTCTTATAATAATCACAATTAAGTAGTTAAAATTAGAGTAAATTATACTATCGGTCACTAAATTATGTATGAGTTTTCATTTTGGCCACTTCACTAAAAAAATTAGAATTTGATCACTAAACTTTTCTAAATTTTTTTTGTCACTGGGTTGTTAAGTGGCATTTTTTAGTTGGTATAGTAAAAATTTTAGTCCTCAAATTTTATTTTTCTTTCAATTTGAGCCAGGTTCAATGTAAAATATATAAAAAACCCAAAAATATATAAAAATAGAAATTTCTATATCAAAATTATAGAAAAATAAAATCTTGAAAATTCCAAATATATTTCAATATTTATCTAAGAAAATAAGAATATTAAAATCAAATAAGAAATCATCAACTCAATTATAAATAAAAATAAAGAAAACCTTGAATATTATGTCATTGATGACAACGGTGGGTTAAGAAGAAACTTAAGTATATGCAATGTTTTGAACGTGATTGTAATTTATTTTGCGTGTATGGTTTTAACCATGGATAACAGAGACACCAAACAATGTTGTTGAAGAACTAATATGTATAAAAAAAATTATCATTCCATAGAATTTAATAACAAACTAAAAACAAAACAAAAAAAGAGGTTAATCATTAAACGCTTCCTCAATGTTTCTTAAAACCAAATTAGTAATATCTTTAAGTCAAGTTCTATACCTCTGAAGAGCATCCAAAACTAATATCATAGGGGTTTGTGAAATCGACTCTAATGCCATTTAAAAAAAACACAAAATATACAACAAAATTTTATTTTTTAAAATCAATTCAAATTTTTAATTCATTTATTTTGTTTCAAAATCCAAATTGCAAAAACAAATTATATTCTTTTTTTTTTCTTTTAAGAAAAAAGACATGTTAAGAAACATAAGAGGTAAAAAAAACAAAGGAGCAATAATTTTGCCTAATGTTTTTCAAAGTATGGGTATTGGTTATTTCCATACAAATAATGTAGAGAGAAAATTTAGAGGGTTTAAAAACAATTTTCCCTCATTTTCTAACACTTTATATATTTTTGAACTTTTTATTTACTTTTATTTTTTTAATAATTTTCTAAAATTATTGAAAAGAATCTCAATTTTTATCATTTTATCATTTCAAAAAGAGATAAAAACAAATAAAGGAAGACTTGGTTAAGCTCTATCATTAATATGCCCTAAGTTTGAGGGTTGTGGAACAACACCTAACCTGGAAAGTTGATGAACAAAGGCAAGTTTAGGTAAGGTTGATTGACATTGAAAGTTTTCCTGTCAACATGATCTTGGATAAAGTGAAGATTGATTACGAGGTGCTTCATATTTGTATGCATAACAAGCTGTTGACAACAATATTTTAAAAAAATAAATCCAAATTTTAAAAAGAGATAAAAGAACAAAGAAAGACTTGGTCAAGCTCTATCATTAATATGCCTCCCTAAGTTTAGGGGTTGTGGAACAACACCTAAATTGGAAAGTTAATGAACAAAGGCAAATTTGGGTAAGGTTGATTGACATTGAAAGTTTTCCAATCAATGCGATCTCGGATAAAGTGAAGATTGATTACGAGGTGCTTCATATTTCTATGCATAACAAGCTGTTGACAACAATATGTGGCCCCAAGATTATCAGAAAAAAATTGAAGAGTACAAGAAAGAGGGACTTGAAGTTCTTGCAAAAGATTAAACACTAAAAATGTTTTAGTAGCAACAACCCTATATTCAACTTCAGTCGTGTAACGCCCCAATTTTCGGGAATCCTGTGAATGTTGGCATATGTTTAATTATGTTAGTGGGCCTCTAGAAAGCCCAAGCTTAAGATAGAACCCGACAATTTTAGTTAATTTTTGTTCCATAACAAAAAGGGGGTGAAATTATGAAATAGAACCTATGTGAAAATGTTTGAAAATGCTATAGGCTAAATTGAAGTGGTCAAATAAATAGGAGTGCAAAATAGGAGGATTTGCATGACAAACCTCCCATTTTACATGAAGTGGCCAGCCATCATGTTGTTGTAGACAAAATGTACACTTGATATCCATAATTTATGGTACAAATTGATACAAATTGATAATAGGTTAGGTAAATGTTCCATGATAATAGGTTAGGTAAATGTTCCATGATAATAGGTTAGGTAAATGTTCCATGATAATGGGTTAGGTAAATGTTTCATGATAATAGGTTAGGTAAATGTTTCATGATAAGAATTTCATGTCTTTTGTATTAAAGAATTAAATGGATGAAATATGAAGTTTTATTAAAAGAAAAAGGGGTGAAAAGAACAAAGTTTTGTCCATCTTTGTTCATCATAGCTGAAAGTTAGAGAAGAGAAAGGAGAGGAGAAAGCTCTTGAGTATTCGGTCATTAGGAGGAGGAAAATTGAAGGTAAGTTCTTGGTACCTTGCTTCTATTTTGAGGTTCATGAGTTCTTCTTGATTCTACCTTAACTCTTGAAGTATATTTTGATTTTTAGTTGTGTTGTGAGCATTTAGTCATGAATTAAAATGAAGGAAATGGTTGTTGTTTCATGTTCTTTTGATGAAAAATGGAAGATAGGTGAAGTTGAGCCAAACAAATGAGCATGCATGTGCCTTAGATGCTAAAGGGAAAAATCGGCTAACATGTTGTGCTTTAAAATGATGAAATGGAGATTATACTTAAGTAAAATCATAGATATGTGATGATTGATTGGTGATATACATGTTTAAATAACAAGCATGCAAGTTAGGTGTGAAAGAGTGATTTGGTAATAAATCTGCTTGGGACAGCAGCAGTAACGTGACTTTGGAAAATCACCATAAATTGTGGGAGATGAGTTAGAAGCTGCATAAATTATGTAATTAAATCTTAATGAGTCTAGTTTCAAATGGAATAAACGAGAACATATTTTGAATTCTGTACAATGAGAAATTTGATTCGTAATGAAGAGTGGTCAGATTAGTCAAATAGTGAAACATGGGAAACTTTAAGAAAAATCTGGTATTGATTGGCCATACCAAAAATTCTTAAAATTTTATGGATAAAAGATATATGAGTCTATTTTCATGGAAAATTAACGGCACTTGATTTGGAGTTTCGTAGCTCCAATTATAAATAATTTAGTGACTGTTGCTCAGGAAGACAGCTTGCAGTGCAATTATGATTATGTATTAAACATTGACAAAAATTTGTTAATGAGTTGCTTATTGATTTCTTATAAGCTTACTATGATCTGTAGGTGTGGTTGGTCGAATATTGTAAGGGGTTAATACGTAGTTTGTATTTGAATAGTTAGATTAACGCGTTAGTAATCCAATTGTAGGAGGTTCGTGTGTGGATCTCGTCAGCATATCGTCGCAAACAGGTGTGTAACTGACACCTTTTCATAGACTAGATTGGCAAAAGCCGGAAAGCTGAAATGCCGAAAAGTCGGTATTTTGGAAATTTTCGAGTGTGCGAATGCTCGTAAAATAGTTGGGTTTGTATATTTGGTAATCTAAAGTAATAAACTGCAGTACGAGCGATTTTGTACATTTTGATAATTTGGGCTTAATGGGCCAAAGATCGGGTTCATGGGCCAACGGGCCCAATTCGGTAAGTATGCGTGGTAAGTGTTTTGATAGTACGTAAATAGTTAAGATATGCATGAAAACCCTGAAAGTAGCTAAATTACTATAATACCCCTATGTATGGAAAATTACTATTATACCCCTAGGTGCAAAATTACTGTTATACCCGTAGGGTTAATTTTGACTGAAAAGCATAGCGATCTGATTCTGTATGATGTATGCCATGATTATATATCTGTTGCATGGGGACATGGGTTATATTATGGAGGAAGCGTTTTGGTGGCTATGCCACAAATATCTGATCTGGTGGCTCTGCCACAAATATCTGATCTGGTGGCTCTGCCACATATATCTGTTCCGGTGGTTCTGTCACGATTATCTGTATTTGGTGACTCTGTCACATTATCTGTTCTGGCAGCCATGCTGCAAATTCTGTGGTGTGTAGCGGTTAGGTGGGTCGAGTTGTCTCCCCACACGGTGTAAGGTTGGTACGGGGGTGTATACGGTTGGATATGGTTGGGTTTCTGCATAAACATGTAATATCTGTTCTGTTCTGTTATGGGCCTATGGGCTTTATTCTGAATTCTATTCTGGGCTAAGGCCAACTTATTCCGTTTCTGTGGGTTGAGCTGATTTAGACTATGGTTGGGTTATTTTACACACTGAGTTTCCCCAAACTCATCCCTTTTATTTTCATCCACGCAGGTAATCCCCAACCATAGTGGGCTTGGAGCTGTGAGGGAATTCGGAGTGGCCACCCGTTCTGAAAGTTTGATTTTCTTCTGGTGAACTGGACATCCTTTTATTTACGTTTGAAGTTTTGGGTTTTTAAATGTAATAAGGCCGCTTATTTATTTTTGATGGTTTTTAATATGTATTACTAAGATAGGTAATACTTATTTTAACTGTTGAAATTGGATAGCTTTAGGGCGCGTTTTCAAAAACAACAGTTGATTTCAAAATAACACGACAACAAGCAAAGCTTCCGCAATGAAAGTATTTTCCAAAATTAATCACTTTTCCTAAAAATGACTTAATCAAATCGGTTTCCTAGAAATATCCATGACGTTAAGGTGTGGCAATGGCAGTATGCATGTCTAAGATTGGATCCGAAGGGAGCTTGGTACTTAAGCAGTCCGATGGACTCACACCTCTTTTCCGGTTTCCTACCTGGTGCACAGCTTTCATTCACTTTAACCCTTAATGAATTAATCTTTTGAACATCAAGTACGATTTTCTGGACTTAGAATGGAAATTTTTTTTTAATGTTTTTGATGTGGCATGCCGGATCCGGCCATAACTTCTGGGCCGGGTTTGGGGTGCTACATTTAGTGGTATCAGAGCCTAGGTTGCAACAACTCGGTTGTGGAATGGGTTTACAAAAACAAAGATTTTCGATAACGAAAATTTTATAAAGAATGCGAAAAACTCAGTTTTCAAAATTTAGATATTTAGAATGTGGTATTCCGAATCTCCGGCTCAAGCCTGTAAGTATTACTCTGAACTCTTCTGAGTATTTTTCTGAATTATCTATCTGTACTGAAATCCTGCTAGGATACTCTAGATAGGGTGATACTGAAACCATAGGAAAATCTGATAAGAGACTGAAACTGTAGCTAGACTTCGATTCTGCGAAAACAAACTCTGAACTACTGTCTGATTCATAAAACATCTATAATAAACACTGGAATATTAATTGATGCATAAAAATTCATAATCAAGATAATACGATATGAGTACAAGAGGTCGTGGACGGAGCCGAGGAAGTGCTCGAGCAAGATCTTTGTCTTCGAGACATATGCCGGCGGTGGATGCACCGGTACCACTGGCAATAGAGGTAGAGTCTCATGACCGCGGTGCCGAGGATGATGCCCTGTCGCAGGCAATGCTTCGTATTCTAGAAAGGGTTGCCGGGACAAGTTCAGGCAACGGAATTTGAGGATCTATTTCTGAACGACTTCAGGCTAACGGAGCAGAGATCTTTAGGGGCGTGTCTGGTATAGCCCCGAATGTGGCAGAATATTGGTTGGAGGCCATAGAACGGATTATGGACAACTTGGACTGCTCTGAGGAGATTGTGAGTGGGGTATCTGTACTAAGTCATTTGAGTCACTCGGTTAGGGTAGACAAACTGTATAGGGATGTACCCTTAGAAACTAAAGGTAAGATTTTCCCTAGAGATCTGATGGAGTTACCGTTAGGAGAGTTTGATCTCATTTTGGGAATGGACTGGCTTGTTAAGCATAAAGCGACTCTGGATTGTGCTGTTAAATGAATGGTGTTAAGGACCACCAAGGATGAGGAGGTTATGGTGATAGGTGAGCGAAGGGATTATTTGTCCAATGTGGTGTCGGCATTAAGAGCCGAAAAGTGGATTCAGAAAGGTTGTGAGGCCTAATTGGTATTTTTAAGTCAGTCGGAAGAGAAGGGACTGACAGTGGATAAGGTTAGGACCGTAAAGGAGTTCCAAGATGTTTTTCCGGAGGAGCTTCTAGGATTGCCTCCGAATCGAGAAGTTGAGTTTGGAATAGACTTGTTGCCTGGAATGGCGTCTGTGTCTATCGCACCGTATAGGATGGAACCGAAGGAATTAGTAGAGTTAAATGCTCAAATTCAAGAGTTGTTGGATAGGGGCTTCATTAGGCCAAGCGTGTCTCCATGGGGAGCACCGGTGCTATTCGTGAAAAAGAAGGATGGTACGATGCGGATGTGCATTGATTTTCGCCAGTTGAACAAACTGACAATTAATAATAAGTATCCACTACCAAGGATTGACGATCTGTTTGACCAGCTTAGAAGAGCTTCTGTATTTTCCAAGATCGACCTTCGATCTGGATATCATCAGTTAAGGGTCAAGGAGGCAGATATCCATAAGATAGCATTCAGGACTCGGTATGGTCATTACGAGTTTCTGGTTATGCCATTTGGACTAACGAATGCTCCTACAGCATTTATGGATCTGATGAATCGTGTGTTCCAACCATTTTTGGATCAGTTCGTAGTCGTCTTTATTGACGATATCCTGGTATATTCTGAAACTGAAACGAAACATGATAAGCATCTCCGTATAGTGCTGCAAGTAGTAAGGGAGAAGGAACTCTTTGCGAAGTTCAGCAAGTGTGAATTTTGGTTGAGGGAGGTAACCTTCTTAGGACATTTGGTCTCTGCTGAGGGGATTAAGGTGGACCCTCATAAAATTGAAGCAATTTTGGAGTGGAAGCCGCCTAGGTCAATGTCAGGAATACGGAGTTTTCTAGGACTGGCAGGATACTACAGAAGGTTTGTGGAAGGTTTTTTTGTGATGGCAGCACCTCTGACAAAACACATAAGGAAAGGAGTACCGTTTGTATGGACTAAGAAACAACAGGAAGCTTTTGAGAAGTTGAAGAAAGTTCTGACTGAAGCACTTATGTTAATTCAGCCGGAGTCTGGGAAGGATTTTACTGTGTACAGTGACGCATCACACATGATTTTGGGCTGCGTGTTAATGCAAGAGGGTAAGGTGGTTGCATATGCATCACGATAGCTTAAGCCTCAAGAGGGAAACTATTTGACTCATGATTTAGAGTTGGCAGCAGTGATATTTGCACTTAAGATTTGGAGACATTACTTGTACGGAGAAAGGTGTATTATATACACTGACCATAAGAGTCTTAAGTATTTGTTGACTCAGAAGGAGCTGAACCTTAGGCAAAGGAGATGGATTGAGTTGCTTAAGGATTATGACTATTTGATCGAGTATCACCCAAGCAAGGCTAATATGGTAGCCGATGCTCTAAGTCGTAGAGCTGTATCTGATCTGAGAGCAATGTTTGCTCGTCTGAGTCTGTATGATGATGGAAATCTGTTGGCTGAGTTGCAAGTGAGGCCAACCTGGGTTGATCAGATTAAGGAAAAACAGTTGAACGATGAGTCTTTGGTCGCTCGTTTTCAACAAGTTAAGGAAGGGGAAACTTTTGAGTTTGGGAGCCAGAAGAGACGATGCAACAGCAATACCCTCATCTGTTTGGATTAGGTAAATTTCGAGGACGAAATTTCTTTAAGGGGGGTAGAGTTGTAATGCCCCAATTTTCGGGAATCCTGTGAATGTTGGCATATGTTTAATTATTTTAGTGGGCCTCTAGAAAGCCCAAGCTTAAGATAGAACTCGGCAATTTTAGTTAATTTTTGTTCCATAACAAAAAGGGGGTGAAATTATGAAATAGAACCTATGTGAAAATGTTTGAAAATGCTATAGGCTAAATTGAAGTGGTCAAATAAATAGGAGTGCAAAATAGGAGGATTTGCATGACAAACCTCCCATTTTACATGAAGTGGCCAGCCATCATGTTGTTGTAGACAAGATGTACACTTGATATCCATAATTTATGGTACAAATTGATACAAATTGATAATAGGTTAGGTAAATGTTCCATGATAATAGGTTAGGTAAATGTTCCATGATAATGGGTTAGGTAAATGTTTCATGATAATGGGTTAGGTAAATGTTTCATGATAAGAATTTCATGTCTTTTGTATTAAAGAATTAAATGGATGAAATATGAAGTTTTATTAAAAGAAAAAAGGGTGAAAAGAACAAAGTTTTGTCCATCTTTGTTCATCATAGCTGAAAGTTAGAGAAGAGAAAGGAGAGGAGAAAGCTCTTGAGTATTCGGTCATTAGGAGGAGGAAAATTGAAGGTAAGTTCTTGGTACCTTGCTTCTATTTTGAGGTTCATGAGTTCTTCTTGATTCTACCTTAACTCTTGAAGTATATTTTGATTTTTAGTTGTGTTGTGAGCATTTAGTCATGAATTAAAATGAAGGAAATGGTTGTTGTTTCATGTTCTTTTGATGAAAAATGGAAGATAGGTGAAGTTGAGCCAAACAAATGAGCATGCATGTGCCTTAGATGCTAAAGGGAAAAATCGGCTAACATGTTGTGCTTTAAAATGATGAAATGGAGATTATACTTAAGTAAAATCATAGATATGTGATGATTGATTGGTGATATACATGTTTAAATAACAAGCATGCAAGTTAGGTGTGAAAGAGTGATTTGGTAATAAATCTGCTTGGGACAGCAGCAGTAACGTGACTTTGGAAAATCACCATAAATTGTGGGAGATGAGTTAGAAGCTGCATAAATTATGTAATTAAATCTTAATGAGTCTAGTTTCAAATGGAATAAACGAGAACATATTTTGAATTCTGTACAATGAGAAATTTGATTCGTAATGAAGAGTGGTCAGATTAGTCAAACAGTGAAACATGGGAAACTTTAAGAAAAATCTGGTATTGATTGGCCATACCAAAAATTCTGAAAATTTTATGGATAAAATATATATGAGTCTATTTTCAGGGAAAATTAACGGCACTTGATTTGGAGTTTCGTAGCTCCAATTATAAATAATTTAGTGACTGTTGCTCAGGAAGACAGCTTGCAGTGCAATTATGATTATGTAGTAAACATTGACAAAAATTTGTTAATGAGTTGCTTATTGATTTCTTATAAGCTTACTATGATCTGTAGGTGTGGTTGGCCGAATATTGTAAGGGGTTAATACGTAGTTTGTATTTGAATAGTTAGATTAACGCATTAGTAATCCAATTGTAGGCGGTTCTTGTGTGGATCTCGTCAGCATATCGTCGCAAACAGGTGTGTAACTGACACCCTCTCATAGACTAGATTGGCAAAAGCCGAAATGCCGAAATGCCGAAAAGTCGGTATTTTGGAAATTTTCGAGTGTGCGAATGCTCGTAAAATAGTTGGGTTTGTATATTTGGTAATCTAAAGTAATAAACTGCAGTACGCGCGATTTCGTACATTTTGATAATTTGGGCTTAATGGGCCAAAGATCGGGTTCATGGGCCAACGGGCCCAATTCGGTAAGTATGCGCGGTAAGTGTTTTGATAGTACGTAAATAGTTAGGATATGCATGAAAACCCTGAAATAGCTAAATTACTATAATACCCCTATGTATGGAAAATTACTGTTATACCCCTAGCTGCAAAATTACCGTTATACCCGTAGGGTTAATTTTGACTGAAAAGCATAGCGATCTGATTCTGTATGATGTATGCCATGATTATATATCTGTTGCATGGGGACATGAGTTATATTATGGAGGAAGCGTTTTGGTGGCTATGCCACAAATATCTGATCTGGTGGCTCTGCCACAAATATCTGATCTGGTGGCTCTGCCACATATATCTGTTCTGGTGGCTCTGCCACGATTATCTGTATTTGGTGACTCTGTCACATTATCTGTTCTGGCAGCCATGCTGCAAATTTTGTGGTGTGTAGCTGTTAGGTGGGTCGAGTTGTCTCCCCACACGGTGTAAGGTTGGTATGGGGGTGTATACGGTTGGATATGGTTGGGTTTCTGCATAAACATGTAATATCTGTTCTGTTCTGTTATGGGCCTATGGGCTTTATTCTGAATTCTGTTCTGGGCTAAGGCCAACTTATTCTGTTTCTGTGGGTTGAGCTGATTTAGACTATGGTTGGGTTATTTTACACACTGAGTTTCCCCAAACTCATCCCTTTTATTTTCATCCACGCAGGTAATCCCCAACCATAGTGGGCTTGGAGCTGTGAGGGAATTCGGAGTGGCCACCTGTTCTGAAAGTTTGATTTTCTTCTGGTGAACTGGACATCCTTTTATTTACGTTTGAAGTTTTGGGTTTTTAAATGTAATAAGGCCGCTTATTTATTTTTGATGGTTTTTAATATGTATTACTAAGATAGGTAATACTTATTTTAACTGTTGAAATTGGATAGCTTTAGGGCGCGTTTTCAAAAACAACAGTTGATTTCAAAATAACACGACAACAAGCAAAGCTTCCGCAATGAAAGTATTTTCCAAAATTAATCACTTTTCCTAAAAATGACTTAATTAAATCGGTTTCCTAGAAATATCCATGACGTTAAGGTGTGGCAATGGCAGTATGCATGTCTAGGATTGGATCCTAAGGGAGCTTGGTACTTAAGCAGTCCGATGGACTCACCACCTCTTTTCCGGTTTCCTACCTGGTGCACAGCTTTCATTCACTTTATCCTTTAATGAATTAATCTTTTGAACATCAAGTACGATTTTCTGGACTTAGAATGGAAAATTTTTTTTAACGTTTTTGATGTGGCATGCCGGATCCGGCCATAACTTCTGGGCCGAGTTTGGGGTGCTACAAGTCGAGTCGAGGACCTGGCTATAGTTGGTTATTTTTTCGACAATCAACTAGTAGGAGTGTGCCCAAAGAAGAGAATATATCCAATGGCGGAAGCATGATTTGTTGGGCCCGTAGCCTAATCCCCATCTGCATATATGCTATGAATGTTTTAAAATTGGCAATGATTCATAGGCCATAATTTATAGTATTTTTCAAGTATAAGAGGATTCGTTTGATTGCTTTCTAGTGAGTTTCTATAGGAGAGTACATAAACTGAAAAAACTTTAGTTGTTGCAGTGAGGCAATTGAAGAAAGCACACATTTACTATCTTGCATTTTTGTTTCTATTAAAAAATTAAGTATATACTTGTATTGGGTTAAAAACAAACTACTAGTTGTCTGAAGAACTTTAATCCCCCCCCCAAAAAAAGACTTACCTATAGTGGGGTGCCAATTAACTTTTTTTTTCATGACAACAACTCAATTAGAACTATAGATTATTTTTTAAATAAAAAATAACTTTTAAAATAAATTTGTAATTTTTTTTAAAATATAAAATATTAAAATAAGAACAGATCCACAATAGCATGGGTGGTAATTGATTATGTTACTAATTTTGAAAAAATAATAAATTTTTTAAATTTGGTAAATTCCTATGTATGTATTTTATTGGTAAAATATTGTTAATGTTTTGTTTTCCTTTAGTATTGAGTCAGGTCAGTTTTGATATTGGGTAGAGTTGGGCTTCAAATTAAACCATAAAAAAATGTGACAAGCGCTAGAAGGAGGGCTTGAACCTCCGACCTTGTGGTTAACAGCCACACGCTCTAACCAACTGAGCTATTCCAGCTGCCTGCTTAGCTTTCATAGCGTACTATATATAGTAGCTCTTCTTGGTTTATAATTCTGTGCACCCCACTTTAATTCAACAACGCCTTAAATTATTTAATAACAATAGTAGTTGTATATATAGTAAACAATATTATTGCAATAATTAGTATATGTTTGCTACCAATGTTTTTTGAATTTTTTTATATTATATTACTAAATTATTTTATATATATTAATTTTATCTTAGTATTTAATTTGCAATTATCATTTTAGATTAATTGTCATTTAGCTAGTGTTACAATTATATGCCAATTAAAAGTAAATTGAGCTTTATAAACATTCTAACACTTTCAAGTGGAATTTAAAATAAGCTAGGAAAACAAAATCATTATTGGTATTATTTATTAGGTTCACTTGTTAACATTAACAAGGTACTAGAATGTGGTGGAAAATCAATTTAATCGAACATGAGGTTGTTTTGTGATATTTATATTTTATTTTTATTCACTTTTTACTATTTTAATTTTTAATTATCATGGAACTAAAATTCAAGCTTTGATGATTCATGATGTTGTGCTAAAATGCAAGAACCAATTTTAATTGAAGATGGCGGCGAGGATGATAGATTGAAGAAGAAGATCAAGAAAGAGGATGATGACGAGGAGGATAGATTGAAGAAGAAGATCAAGATTGAGAACATTTAAATATGTTTATTAGATTTCATTTTAATTTTTTTAGAAAGTTGAATTTCAGTTTGTTTACATATAATTTAATTTTAATTATCTTTATTTGTCTTTAATTAAATTTTTTATTCTATATTAAAAATATATTTTAAATATTTAATTTAATTTAATTTTTTATTCTGTTTAAAAATATATATTTTAAATATGAAATGTTAAAATTTTTTTAAGTGGATTTCAAAAATTAAAACTAATATTTTTACATTAAATTTAAATTTAATATTTAATTTGATAACTATTAATACATTAAAATCATAATGTTGAATTATACTTTTATATTCATCTTGAATTACATTTTATTGTAATTTAAATTATTCAAATATATGAAATCTGTGTGTTGGCCTGATAGTTAGGTTGTTCACTGTCCCAAGTGTGATTTTAGTTCAAGTTGTGCTAGCCGCGTTGCAGTTAAGGATTTTCCCTCTTCTTATAATTCAACAAAAAAAAATCTAAATAAGAAAATTTTTATTATTTTATATTGTTTCTTCCTTAAATATGGAAAATGTTTTTTATTATTACATTAAAACTAAACATTTGAATAGATAAAATTTGATAAATATTAAATTATATTTTTTTGAACATTAATCTCATTATATAGGTTTTTATCATATCTTTTTTTTTTGATACACTGTTTAGAACTACCTATAGTCTCTCCTCACTCCTTAAATAGGAGGATAATGCGTTTCAACATACTCGAACTCACGTCCTCCTATACTGACAACAATACCGATGCTAATCGAATAAAGACTCAATCGACAATATTGATTATATTTTAAATTAATGTTGAAATATACATTCATTGTGATTTAAACTATTGTTTATGCTGTTATGTCGGAACTAAAAAAATTAATAGAAAAGTTTGCATAAGTAAAATCGAATAAACATTAAATTACACTTTCATTGTAATTTAAAATATTTAAATTTATATGATAAGCAATATCTTATTATTTTAAATTGTTTTTTCTTGAAATAATAAAATATTTTACTATTATACTATAACTAAATAAAAATTTCGAATTACATTTTATTGTAATTTTAACAATTGAAATCTATATATAAGCAACATCTTATTATATATCATAATTATTTTATATTACAAGAATTAAAAATAATTAATCATGTATTTTTTAAATATATATAACTAATTAAATAAAAATAATTCAACATGTAAATCAACTTTACATAATAAAAAAAACTAGTATACTACGTTAATGTCTTCTCTTTTCTTTTCTTTTTTTTTTTTCCTTTTTTTTTTCTTAGATATAGGTGTTTGTATTTAGTTGGGTTTGCATTCAGACTTAAGGCATATCAAATTTGTTCGAATCCACACTTTTTTTTTATCAAATAAAATTATTTTATTTCATATTTAATGATTTTTTTCACCTATAAAAGGTAATCGTGATATAGGTTTCTTATATTCATCCCATCCAGTGGCTGAAATTTGCTCTAATGGAATCGAAAACGAATCCATCTTTTTAACTTCATCTTTCTCCTCCTGCTCTTTATCATCGAAAATAAATTTTATTTCCGAAAAAAGTTTTGGGTCGATTTTGGCATTTCAATCAATATCATCGATATACATATCTATTGCATTACTTGGCAACTAGTTTTTGCAAGGCAAACCATGATAATTTTCCCAAATCTTTGTTTGGCCTCTTGAAAAGCTTTTAAACCAATCGAATCATCCCACTTGAATACTTTATCAATTTAAAACAAATTATTTTTCAACAAATATTTCCCATGACTTTGCACCCACTTTCATGTAGAAATTTTTCTCCCATGTAGCCAATGGTTTCCATGAATTACCGATATCTTTCGTTTTGGGATGAATAAACTTCTATCTGTAGTAATTTTCTTTGATGATATGACATGGTTTCTTGTGATCTAAGTATTTCTCAAAGACAATCAATGACTTGAAATTGAACGAAGAAAATTATAACCAATGATATTAGTGTAATGAAATATGGATTTAAAGCGAGGGTACTACTGAGTTTATATAATATTATTAGAGTCGGTGGTGACTCGTTCCTTTTTCTTTGTTGGAAAAGCAATTCCAGTTTTAGTTTCACAATGATTTCTATTTACTTAAGTATTTGTATAAGAAAATTATTAAAAAAAATAATTGATAATAATTTTTTACTAAATGAGTATCAAAAGTAGTTTAAAAAATATAAAGTAAATAAAAATGTAAAAAAAATTATAGAATAAAGAATTATTAATACAAACTCTGATGTGTAGACAACATTTTGCTAAGTTCAGCAATTGTGAGTTCTTGTAACACCCTCGCCTGGTCTAATTGTCGGACATGAGTTTCAGGATGCTACTATAGTTACCGGAATATTCATATGCAAATCATAAATTGAATTCAATTTAAATTATCAAGTTATTCTAAATACATGCATAATAGAAGTTATGAACCAAACAAAGACTAATTCGAGCATACAACCATAATTTAATAGATTCAAGCATGATTAAGGACCAATCTGAAAATTTTTAAAACTTTGGAACTAGGTTTATACTCCCATTAAGAAGTATCGATATTAAATACGGTATCGATACCGTTTGACATTTTTTCAAATTTGGAAATTTGAAACAAAACCATTTTATTGATGCTTTCAAAAAGTATCATTCCTTAACAAATAAGTATCGATACTTTTATGGGTATCGAAACCAATTTGGCATTTTGTCCATTTTTTTAAAAAAATTGTTCATTTGGTAAAGTACCAATACCTTAGTCCATGATATCGATATTTTTACCCAAATGGCCAAAAACGACAAGTTTGGAAATCATGCCCCATATTTATGGATCAATACAATGGTGCATAAAGGCACTCAATCAACCTATATTAAATCATTTGAAATACCACAAATGACCTCAGTTAAACCATGTTCAATCAGTTTACTAATATACATCAAATGGTATTCAAACATGCATCCATTTCTTTACTTAAGTAATCACAGACAACCTCAATACTTATTCATTCCTCAATAGTCACATGAACATCAACCCATTCACCTAGGCACTCAAAGTATTGACATCCTCATTCACAAACACACACTTTTCAATTACAAGACATATATCACTTTAAATGCTAACGACAATATAGTTCCACAACATTACAACTGAAATGAGCATGAACACATAATAAGGTTTATAAACATATAGCCATCAAAACAAGTAGTATATGCATACCATAACCATTGACATCCAAGATAATACTTATCTACATAAAGCCCATATACATTTATAAACTCTATAAACATGCCAAAATATCATATATCTCCCTTTCAAACCAACTAATCCAACATTTCCACAATTTGGCATCAAAACATATCAAATTAACTTAAATAAACTCAACCTCGTTAACCAAGTCTTTTATCCATATCATGACATCATATTACTTATGTAACTGCATACTCAAAATGTCATTTCAAATACCAAATGCACAATTCAATCATTTACTAAATGTATATGTTTTCAACTAAGCATATTATTTTCCATAATCATACCAACAAGGATTTTAAACCATATCACTATACAAGTAAACCAAAACATACATAATCGAGCCTTAATACGGTCAAAAGACTACTGAACCAATATCAGGATAGTGTGAGCTTTGGATGATCCGCTTGACTTGTTCCACAAGTTGGCAGTCTACAAGGAAAGGGAAAACAAACGAGGTAAGCATATACAATGCTTAGTAAGTTCATAGACATTAAACCATTAACTTATCTCAGTTTACAATAGAACAATACATGCTACTTAGCTTGGTAACTTTTCCTAACATGAACAATCAAATATAAAAAAAGGTGACTAAACATTTAACCACATTTTATAGCAATTCAAATATAAAACAAACCCAATCACTTAGAATCACATTCAATATCATTCTCAACCTAATTCATATTAAACCAAATGAACTTCATTTCCACATCTTATTAATCCATCTTTATATCAAATATACATCAAATGTCAATCACTACTTCGTTTCATAATACGAATTCAGAATCACATTCATCGGTTTGTCATATTTCCATTTTGGCCCTCCAGACTTGTATAATCGATTCACAATATGTATATGCATCGTCCAATCATTAAATCAACTCAATTTGAATGTTATTTATTCCATTTAAATTATACATATCCCTATTAACCTAACTTGGACTCAAATGGATATACAAATCCAACCAATCACACCAATTTGGCACCCAGTGCCTATCAGATAAATCTGAAATAGTAGTGGCGCTCAACGCTAGTCGGCAAAATCGAAAAATAGATGTTCCCAACACTGGTCAGTATAACCAACATATAGGTGTGTCCAACACTCCTCGACTCGTAGTCGTAAAAACCCTGAACTCTTCCTATCCTATGGCATGCCAATTATATTCGACTCTACTCGAACAATTAGTAGGGTAACAATTTCTCAATTTCATTACATAATTTCATTAACCAAAAATCAATTCTCAAATATGATAGCATAGCACATAAAAATACTATTTCAATATCACTTTTATCACATTATATCATATTTTCACATATATTTAATTTGGTCCTTCTCACTATCAACGATCTAAATCGAATCAATTCAGCTCGTTTTATCAAATCATCAATTTATCATATAACATATCCTATTTCAATCCAATTCAAGGTCAATTCCTTAATTATTTCAATTTACAATTCACCGTATTCAATTATCAATTAATTGATCAATTCCTTACGATTTAGTTCATACCTCACCTTTTTGCACCAAATTGCAAACAATTTAATTTACTATCAAGATACGCAAATTCATAATTCAAATATATAGAAAATTAAGTACAATCTTACCATATGAACTTACTTGGACAAACAAAAAATGAACAATTCTCTAAGGACTAATCAACAATTTCGCCTTTTTTCACGATTACTTTTAATTTGGTTTAATTCCAGATCTATACAATTATTCAATTCAATTTATCAATTTTAACTCTTTTATTGCACCTTATTATAAACATATATCAACTCAATTTCTTTATTCAAATGCCCTTAAAATTTTTTATTTATTCAATTTAGTCCCTAAAATCAAAACAATCATAAATTTCATATTTAAGCCCCGTTCTTCATTCCGATTTCAACTTCATCCTTGAAAACCCCTCTAAAATCAATAATTATATAAATTTCATGCCAATTTTGAAATATTTTCATTTTACTCCCAAAACTAACAAATTTCACTTTACAAACTAGTCCTATTACATTTCTAAGCTTCAACTCCTACCATTAAACATAAAAAATCTCAAAAACCATCAATAGAAACATTTTAAAACTTTAATAATTTTATGATTTAATACTAGGGCTAGCTAAATTAAGCTATAACAATCTCAAAAATGTAAAAATTAAAAAAGAAAGTCTACCTCAAAATTGCTTACTTGCAAAGTATGAATGCTTGAAGATAAAAATGTCTTCCTTTGGTTACTTAGGGAGAAATTTCAATGGAAGAAATGAAGAAAATGGACGACAACACTTTCCATTTCTTTGTTTACCATAATTTATTAACAAAATAAAGTGAAAATTCATGTTCCCACTCTCCACTAATATTAAAAATTGGTAAATTGTCACTTAAAGCGTTAAACAATTTCTAATTAAATATTTTAGCTAATAAAATTCAATAGCGATTAACTTTTATGGTTTTTACAATTTAGTCTTTGTACCTTAATTAGTCAATAATTTGATAAAATTACCTATACAAACCTTAATTCACTTATAAAACAACTCCATATATAGGCTCAGTTTATGAAAACGAAGTCTCAATACCTCATTTTCCAAAGCCACTAACTTTAGGTTCGAACCATTTGTATTTTTACTAATTGTCCAATAGATAAAATTCATCAGATCAAAATTCAATATAACACTATAACAAACTTTAGATATTAATAAATAATATTTACTAACTTAGTTATCAGAGTACGAGGTTTTGAAACCACCATTCTCATTTCCACTAAAAACGGGTTGTTACAATTCTGGCTTCGTGAGGTAGAATTTTTAGAATATGTTGTATCTATTGAAGGTATCCAGTTGAACTTAGTAAGATCACTTTCATTATGGATTGGAAACCCTTGAAGAATGTTATAGAAGTGAGAAGTTTCTTTTTGTTTGGTTGGGTACTATAGGAGGTTTATAAAAGGATTTTCGATAATAACATATTCATTGTCTAAGCTACTTTATAAAAACGTCAAGTTCGATTGGACAAAAAAGTACTTTAAAATGGCTTTAAAGTCACTTAGAATTCTTTTTAGAAGTTCATTTAGAAATTTTTATGTTTGAAGTATGATTTTTAATGCGAACTTAGGGTCTCCCCTATATTATCGTTTGGTCTATCAAATGATATGAAATAGTATTAGTACGATAATAAATAAATAATAAATAATAATATCAATATTGTCCCTATGGCCATTATACCATTTGGCCATGGTATGAAATCACCAAGAGAAGGATTTTACCATCTAAATAACCTACACTTACAACTTGGTTAAACTGGGATGGGCAATTAATCGAGAAGGGAAAGAGATTGATGAGTTAAGGGATCTAAAAGAATTGATAGAGCAAAGAGAATGTGTAAGTTAATTCAATATGAGAAACGAAAAAATAGAGGAGGAAGAAAGGGAAGAAATTCGATTAATGGCGATAACAGCAATGACAGCAGTTCTACAATGGCGACGGTGATGGTTCGACGGAGGTCTGGTGATGAGGGAGTAGTGGTTAGAGACGAAGAAATTAAAGGAGTTCCGTACAAAGAGAAGGAGGAAAAAAATAAAAATGAAGGAGAAATGGGACCCATGGTGGTGCACGGTGGCCCATCCTGGTGGCGATGGTAGGGAAAAAGAGGAGGAGAGGAGGTACAACTACCACAAGGTGTGGTGAACAATGGTGGAGGGCTTGGTAATGGTGGAGGAAAAGAGCAAAGATTAAAAGAAATGGTGGTGGTTATTTTGCAAAATGGAGAAAAAATAGATGAGAAAAGAAATAAAAATGAGAGAAAATGAGAGAAAAAGGGAGGTAGGGACGACAAAGGGGTGGTGAGAGCTAGGTCAACCATGACTAGGTTCAATGAACCTCAACTAAAGGTAAGGTATGAAGTTTGGCAATAAGAGGGAGACAATGAGTGAAAAAGAGGATCATGCTTCTTAAATTTGAGGTAAGTTTAACCTATATTGGAGGAAAGAAATCCTCCATTTATGGTGAAAATGGGGTGGACGGCAAGCACAAAAAGTACATGGAAAAAGATCTAAAAATTAAACAAAAGGAGTGTGAACATGTGGGATTGAACTTAGGACCACTAGGATAGTTAAGGAGAATTAAACCACTAGACCACTTCACTTCCTTGTTCTTATTCTTGTGCAAATATTAATAAAAATATGGGATGTGACAACTTAGGTAGTGACGTCCCTAGGGAAATATCTAGATAAAGTGAGATTGGAAGGTAATATTGTTGCGCACCCGTTCATTAGTCCCGGATTAACCAGCGAGGTCGGAAGATAAACCAGACCTAATTCGTCTAAGTTGGCAAAATTGAGATTGGAAGATAAAATGGAGCCACTTAGTAATTTACACAATTTATGTCCTTAGTTTGAGGTTTAGTGAACCATGTTGAAGTCAACCAACCCCTATTAGTAATTATTAGATAGTCCTTTAGTTTTACATTTCTTGCAATTTAGTCCTTAGAGTAGAATATTTAATTTTCTTACAAATTTATCTTGTTATAAATTGTCTTACTATAAAATCGTGTTTGTAGTGTATGCTAGCTATTGCTCAATCGCCTCATCCTTTTAGTTCGACCCCTTGGAATACTTCGTATTCTATTGGAACTATAAATATTGCTTATAGTTAAAACCCGCTCTTTAAACTAGTTTCATAAAATCATACATTTTAACAGGCACGTGGAAGTTGGGTTAAATTCTTGGCGCTATTTCTAGGGAAGATGGTGTAAGATTGAGTAATTTTTAGTGTACACTTTTACGTAGAGACAAGTAGCCAAACTAGAATTTATAGATATGACATTATTTTCTATTTGTTTTTATTTTTTTCCAATTTTAATTAATTTTCTTCACTATCTCTTGCTTGTAGGAAACATTGTATGGCTTGAACTGATAACGGTGTCTTACCATTTGAGCCAGAACTGAAACGTATCATCACACACATAAATAGGGTGCAACACCCTATATGCATTCCATTTCCACCAAGGGAGCAACCTATTGAAAATCCGCAAGAAGAGATTCGACAACCACCACAATTGCATATAGAGCAACGAACTTTGCACGACTGCGTGATGCCCAACTTAGATGTTGCTCAAGGTAGCATTAGTCGCCCAGCGGTTAAACTAACTGTCGAAACCATTTTTTAAAGGGGTGTTTGAAAAACGGGGATCGAACTTTGCACCAATCTTTTTAGGTGTGATTGGATCACCTTATAAAATGTTTTGTTTTAAAACATTAATTTTGGTCTACGAAATTATGAGAAAAATAGGTTCGGGAGTCGGTTACGTACAAGGAAGGATGAGCACCCTCGTAACGCCCAAAATTGGTACCAAATTGAATAATTTTTTTGTCTTAATGTCAGAAAATTTGAAAAGATTTTAAAACTTGAATAATTTAAAGTTGAAACTTGAGATTCCTTTGTTCTGAAAGTATACAAACATCACATCCAGCATGTTAGGACACGATGTTTTAAATCCTCGTAACTAAAATTATCTCATGATTTTGAAAATTTATTAGAAAGGATATTTGGTTATTTAGTCAAACGAAAAAATCGCAACCCAGCATGTTAGGGCACTATTTTCCAAATTTCTAAACACCAAATATTGCCTTATTTAAGAAAAAAAAAACTTTTTCAATTAAATAAAATATATTTTTTAAAACAATGAATAATATAAAATTTAATAAAAAAATTTGATATAATACTAAAATTATTAAAAAATAAAATATAAAAGAGAATTAAAAAAATTAAGGAGATAGGGATTAAATAAAAAAGTTGAAAACGAAGATGAACAAAGAATAAATAAGAACAAACCGTAGAAAATAAGAACGCAAGAGGGAGAAAATTTTGAGTGAATGCTCTCAGGAATTCTTATTGCTTCCCAAAACTCAAGTGTAGTCAAGTCGTTTTACAATGAGGGGAGAGGCTTCTATTTATAGTTGTGCCTCCTCAAATCTAACGGTACAGCTCAATTATATCAACGCTTAAGATTAAAGGATATCTCCAAGATTACAAAATCCTATCTTTTAAGATTGTATATCATATCTAAGATTGCAATCATATCTAAGATTGTATCATATCTAAGATTGCAATCACATCTAAGATTGCAATCATATCTAAGATTGTATCATATCTAAGATTGCATATCACATCTAAGATTGCATATCATTGAAGATTATATTTCCATATGAGTCAAACTTGTAGATGGACCTTAAATCTTTTCAAGTAATGGGCCATTCCGATCGGGCCAAATTATATTTGTAATTCTGGACTGAAATCTTCATTTTTGGACTTATTTCTGGGCCTGGGCAAAATTGAGTGTCTATAGTGCCCCTCTTTGCGAATTGCTGTGTAACAGGAATAGAGCAAAGACTATAAAAAGACCAATTTTGCCCGGTCTTGCCGAGTCTTGAGTTCTTGATCTTCTTTAATTGGCCACTTGACGGCTTCAATCTGCTTCTTGCAAACTCATGACTGTCATGTTGATATCTTCGATCTGCTCTCCATCAAACACAGAGACGCCAAATCTGCTTCTTCAATTTGTTCCCTGACAATACAGAAATGCCAAATCATCTTAGATTTGCTTCAGCGTAAGCACGCGAAAGCCAAATCAGCTATGTCTTCGATTTGCTCCTTGTAAGCACAAGGATACCAAACCATCTTGGATCTGCTTCAGTCTAAACATCTGAAGGTTAGATCTGCTATAAGTCTGTCCTCCGTCGAATATGGAGACGCCAAACTTCGATTTGCTCTCTGAAAATACAGAGATGCCAAATCATCTTATACTTGCTTCAACGTAAGCACGTGAAATCCAAATCAGCTATGTCTTCGATTTGTTCCTTGTAAGCACAAGGATGCCAAACCATCTTGGATCTTGCTTCAGTATAAACATCTGAAGGCCAGATCTGCTATGTGCCTACCCTCCATTGAATATGGAGACGCCAAACTTCGATTTGTTCTCTGGCAATACAGAGATGCCAAATCATCTTAGACTTGCTTCAACGTAAACACATGAAAGCCAAATCAGCTATGTCTTCAATTTGTTCCTTGTAAGCACAAGGATGCCAAACCATCTTGGTCTTGCTTCAGTATAAACATCTGAAGGCCAGATCTACTATGTGTCTGCCCTCCGTCGAATATGGAGACGCCAAACTTCGATTTGTTCTCTGACAATACAGAGATGCCAAATCATCTTAGACTTGCTTCAACGTAAACACGTGAAAGCCAAATCAGCTATGTCTTCGATTTGTTCCTTGTAAGCACAAGGATGCCAAACCATCTTGGATTTTACTTCAGTATAAACATCTGAAGGCCAGATCTGCTATGTGTCTGCCCTCCGTCGAATATGGAGACGCCAAACTTCGATTTGTTCTCTGACAATACAGAGATGCCAAATCATCTTAGATTTGCTTCATCATAAGCACGTGAAAGCTAAATTAGCTATGTCTTCGATCTGCTTTCCATCGAATATGGAGATACCAAATCTGTTTTTTCGATTTATTCTTTGACAATACAGAGACGCCAAATCATCTTGGATTTGCTTCAGCGTGAACACCTGAAGGCCAGATATGCTATACTTTAACCTATTACCCTACTGCTTAAGGGGTTAAGGCGCATCTTTAATCTACTCCACTACTGCTTAGGGAGATAAGATCCGCAATTTTGACCTGTTACCCTACTGCTTAGGGGATTAAGGCGAGTCGTCATCGATCTGCTCCGCTACTGCTTAGGGAGATAATATCTGCGAACTTGTTACCCTACTGCTTAAGAGATTAAGGCGAGTCTTCAATCTGCTCCACTACTTCTTAGGGAGAATAAGATCTGCAAATTTAACCTGTTACCCTACTGCTTAGGGGATTAAGGCGGGTCTTCGATCTGCTCCACTATTGCTTAGGGAGAATAAGATCTGCAAATTTAACCTGTTACCCTACTGCTTAGGGGATTAAGGCGCTGAATTTTGTAATTTTCAATCAATCTTGCTACATTGTCCACTGGGGAATCCACCTGTAGAATTGATTTCCTGGAATTTATGCTTATGCCAAATAATTAAGATGCCATGATCGAAATAAGTCAAATGCTCCTAATTAGACATATTATGATGCAAAATGTTTATGAAAATAACTCCTATTTTAGACGTCATCACTCATTCATCTATCGAGCTTTCCACCTCATTCTTCTCGACATATCAATCATACTCTGCTCGTATGCCTCGAATCTTCTCCATCAATTTGGTCTACCTTACCATTCCCGAATGTAACGACCCACTGAAGATATTTATGAAAGGATCCTTTCTTAAGATCAATATTGCTTAAAACGTCCAACCACCTTTTGGACTGAAGAAGAAAATCTCTCGAGTATCTCCAACCCATACATATGAGAATTCCTTAAACAATTGTCTTGTTACAGTTTCTTGTATTATCTAGAAATTTCTAGAGTAATATGCAAAACTTCATTTGTGAAGATATTTTAGTTCATCTATCATTATTTCAATGCAACATGCTTTATGAATAATGGGAGACAAATAAATGGATTCTGAGGATAATTAGATTTGGACAAATTATTGGAAGGAATGCGAAAAGATTAACCTGAGAACATATCTTTGCGAAGAAAAAGAATTCAAAGATAGTAAATAGGACAGAAATCAGATGCCCCAGATATCGCCACTTAAGCGTCTATACACCAGCTCCATAAAGACTTTTTTGAGTTCAACATGTGTTTAAAAGATCCAAAGTAATTCGTTGATGCCTCGATATGTAACATACTTCACTTCTCGTCGAATCCAGTATAGCAAGGTCACTGCATGACTTTCCAAATTTGAGCTGCCCTTTCGGGTTTTCAACTCAAAACCCCTTTGGTCTCAAGGCGCCCTTTGCGGGTTTTCACCTTGGCCTCTCCATTTTTATTTTTTTCTTTTTTCTTTTTTTTCTTCTCTTTTTTTTTCTTTTGAAATAGAAGTCCCAAAGTGCCTTTTGCGGGTTTTCACCTTGGCTTCCTTCAGACAAAGTACTCCTTGACCGAGTCTGAATTCACTGGATCAGATAAATTCTTCCTATCCATTTCTTGTCAAAATCAGTACACCTCTAGAGAAAGCCCCCTTCGCAACATATGGCCTTTACCAATTCGGCATCCTTTTGCATGGGAAAGATCTTCTTCAGCACAAGGTTTCCTTTATGAAATCTTTTTGGATGAACCTTCTTTGTCATAAGTCTGTGTCATCCATTCTTGGTACGTTTGCTTAGGATGAATACTTTCAAGTTAAGTTTACTAGAGGTATTCAATTCTTGACTCCATCAAAGCTTGGAGGAAAAATCTTGATTCATAAACCCATGAAAGGGATTGTCCCAGCAACAGTCCTGGCTGTTGTTTGCTAAACCCTACAAAAAGATGGTTTAATGATTCTCAGCAGACAAGAATGAAGTTGCTGACTTTATCCTTCAACCTGGAAAGCTGAGGTATAGAGATTACTCCCGGAGCATACATCCCACCATGACTCGATGATGTTTCTGAAGCATCCCTAATCTTCATAAATTGCCCCCAACTGTGAAGCTGCCAAATGAGGTAGCAAATAGGAGCCACAAAATATATGGCTGTGGTGCTTCTTTGATACATATAGGATAGAGAATGAACAAACTCTTGCAGATTATCAGCCGAAAACCCAGCTTGGTCTAAAAGAACATGATAGTGGGTCTGCCTTGTGATTCCAAGCATTCCAGCATGGGTACCAAGGTAAAAATCATTGTTCTTTAGATGGCATACTTTGTTGTCAATGACAGTACCATGTAGCACATTGTCAGGAGATCCCTGCTGAAAAAACTTGGTATGATGGTTTTTCGTACAACAATAATCACAATCTTTAGGGTTCCACTTCTTGTCAAGGAACTTGCAAGACTCAATAACTTGATCAAAACTTGATTGAATTGAGACTCGCTAACCCCATCCCTAAAAATAATAATTTGATCAGGTTTCCTATTCCCTGAACTTGTATAGAAGTCTAAGAGAGCTTCCTTCATGATACCGTCATCCACTTTGTCAGAAACTGGTTTTGAAGGAAGAATCTATCATTTTAAGCTTCAGAGACTATGTACGGCCTGATGCCCCATACCTGGAAATCAATGGCCACCGCTTGGAGCTAACAATCGCAGTTATTGACGACACATTAGACTGCTTAGGAAAGCCAAACAATGTACCCATTCCAAGAATGATGGTTGGAACCTTTGAAACAACTGGAATTAAAGGTGTTTTCCCCAGCGTAAGCATAGAGAGTAGGCGGTAGTTTCTTATGCCAATTTTTACCAGTCTCGGTCATCTTCTGTAATTTTTTTTCTTTTTCTTTTCTTTTGGGAACCTTTGTTATACTGTGGCATGGCGCATTATCTTTGAAAAGACTGCAAACTTTTGGCATTGTGCAGTTATATATAATTTTTTTTCTTTTTTTTTGAGATGGATGACTTTTGACTTTGTAATATTGGCATATGAAGCTATCTCCCCTCCTAATGGAGCAGTTGACGTCCACAAAGATGAGTCATTGTCAGCTTGAAACTTTTGACGAGCTCGGGCCCATAACATACATGCCCCATAAGTCTTGACTCCCTTAAATTTGGCATTCATTGTACAACTGATACGATCCCTTTTCATGGTCGACCAACAGTGTCCCAAAACCTCATGTTCATTCTGGCAATTGCAAATCCTCCTGCATGCGTTTTTGGACCACATTTTTGAATTCCCATAATAGTCTCAACAAGGCCTTGTCTTGTCTCCTCGGCTAATTCCAATTTCACAATCTTTCCTTCCTCTAAGGCTATATTTCCTACCACCACTTCATGGGGTAAAAAACCATTTTCAACAAATTCAGAAACAAGTCACAATTTTTGTCACCTTCAAAGTACTGAGATTCCTCTAAACACATATCGCACTCAAAAGGAACTCTGAATCTGTAGTATCGTGGCTCGTGTCATTGATATTTAGGGATCTATGATAGGCACACAAAAGAATATACAAGGAATAAATGAATTCAAAAATGACTATTTACATGAAATGAAAATTTATAAAGAATGTCAAAGATCAAAAGAATCAGAATGAAAGAATATTTACTCGGATGAATAATAAAAGTATGTTTTATTGAAAATAAAAATGTCCGAACATGAGCCTATTTCACAAAAGAAATCTCATTACTCCTAGGCTATAGAGCAATAAGAGTGTTCTGAATATTGCTCTGTAAAATTCCTAAAGATTACAGGAAGTTCTTCTGCAGTCCAATTGTTTAAAGAAATTCCCGGTTCGTAAGGGCGAATGCCCTCAAGGTTTCTTTGTTCAGTCATTTCCTCATGTATGACATTGATGGGATGATTTTCATTTCCAAACACCCCCTTCTCCGAGTAAGCTATCCCTCCTGACACAAAAGTCGAGGATATGTAAGGGAACGTCGTTAATTCCCATTCAACTTCTTTTTCACTGAGCCGTGACCCTCTTCTCTCTTTCTCTTTTTCTTTCTCTTTTTAATAACTTTAACTAATTAGGGTCTTTTTATGGATTTAAATGCATTTGATGTGATGCAATGCAAATGCATGAATGCAAAAGAAAAGGAGATGTTGATCTTGAATTCAATTCCATTAGAATAACTTTTCTAGAAAACAGATTTCTTTACATGAAAATAGATTACATATGTGATCTTGCCCTTCATAGTCCAAGTAAACGCTGATCTTTTCTTCATGGTCAAATCCTGTAAATTCTCCAAAAGATGCCTTTGCTAGCTCATTGCTACTTAGTCTGAGCCTCGATCTCTTGCTCGCTTATCTCCACGATACTCATCAAAAAGTGTCGGCTCTTGGATAATCTTTTTTGGCAATTAAATCAAGTCATGTATTCCTTCGTAGACTTCCGACTTTCTCTTGTCATGCTCTTGGATAACCTTTGTTGGCTTGAATCTCTGGCAATTACATCATGTATTCCTCCGTGGACTACCAGCTTTCTCTCGTCGTGTTTACTTGGACTATATTCAGACGACCGCACTATAATCTACTTTATCAAGAAATTTGTTTCCTTATGACAAACTATTCTATTTAGGAATCAAATTTCAAATCAACACCTTCTTTTCTTTGATGTAATGTAATGCAAATGCATGAATGCAAAAAGGTATCGATCTCGATTCAGTTTCATTTTAGAAAACATTATTTAAGGAACAAAAGTCTTTTCATAAAACGGATTGCAAATACGCTTTCACTCGTAGGCCTAGAGTCTTAACCCTATCTAATAACAAAGCTAACTCTCGACCTCTATCTGAATTGTAGCTCATATTGGTGCTCAACATGCTTGCCCTTTCTACTAGTATCTGTAAATGATCAGCTATCTCTTGAATTTGAATTACGGCTTCACCTATGAAATAAGCTCTACAGCCAAAGACACCTCCTCCAATATCTGTGAAGTTGCTCTGATTACCTTGAAAAAAAGATTAGCGAACAACTAGGCATTCCAGCTTCACAGCATACTGCCTTAAAATGATATCAAACATCCTCAGTGCTTCTTGAGAGTCTTTAAATTTCTGCCTCCACAGAACATTTCGAATTGCTTGCATGGGTATCTTCGTAGCATAGCTAATCTCTACTTTAAAGGTCTTGAAACGATACGATCTTCTTTAATCTCTTTCTTTCATGCTCATTTGGGTTGTCCCGCTCACCAGGGCTTGCATTTCCATTATTTCTGATAAGTACAACATCCTAAAGTACCACAGTAAATTCCAGCTTGTTGTTTGGTAGCGGTCCTATAGTAAGTGAGCCTTTCTACCATCATAAGCAAAATTCTTTCCATCCAATTCAATTTTGTAGGTCTTAAACCCTTACCATCCACGAGGTGACTATCTTCATCTGTAATGTAGAAGTGTCCATCAGTACTCCCCACGCTCACCTTGAATTATTCATCTATCTTCATGTCAAGCAAATACTGCAATTCCCCATAACTGTTGTAGAACAACTGCTTGGTTTTGTTACTCCATTAATCTCATATTTCCTTTAACTCTTGGAGGTTATTTTGCATCACACTAATGAGAGTGTAGTCCCATAATTCTGATGTGTATCCTTCGATGACACTATTTCCTTTTTCTATCTGGGTTTTCTCTGACCAAGCACAAACGAAAGAGTTGTCCTCCACTCTATTAAGATATTCGTTCCCCATTACAAAACTTTCTAACTCAGAAATCGAACCTTGAATCGACACCTTTTAATGATAAATGACATGCAATGATAGCAGAATAAGAAAAACAAGTCAGTGTCACATATATAAAAAAAATATAATAAATAAGAACTTATAAAGGTAGGCACTAAAGGTCATCATCATACTACCTGGGGCAAGCACTTAAAGTTCACTATATGTAGTTCGGTTCTAAAGCAAGGGTACCTGAACCAGCAGATTCCTCGATCCTCACCAATTATAGGCTCATATGGACCAAGTTCGGTTCAGGGGGACACATTTCCCTATGGCCATGCGGAGATGAAAATCTCACGAAGACATAGGTACGGATGTATCCCGGAAGTAATCCACTAGCCTATGCGGAGGTGAAAACCTCACGAAACATAGCTTCTCACTCCCACTTAAGGGTGTGACCACAACGGTCATGCAAATGCAATGTGTGCGTAAACAATAACAAACATATGCAACTAACACATGTAAAAATGACATATTTTAAAAATTTTCCAAATTTCTGACATTAAGATAGAAAATAATTAATTTTCGGCTTGACTCTCTTATAGGTCCCCAGCGGAGTCGCCAAGCTGTCGAAACCTATTTTTTAAAGGGGTGTTTGAAAAACGGGGATCGACTTTTTGAAAAATGAAAACCGGAGTCACCACCAATCTTTTTAGGTGTGATTGGATCACCTTATAAAATGTTTTATTTTAAAACATTAATTTTGGTCTATGAAATTATGAGAAAAATAGGTTCGGGAGTCGGTTACGTACGAAGAAGGATTAGCACCCTCGTAACGCCCAAAATTGGTACCAAATTGAATAATTTTTTTGTCTTAATGTTAGAAAATTTGAAAAGATTTTAAAACTTGAACAATTTAAAGTTGAAACTTGAGATTCCTTTGTTCCGAAAGTATACAAACATCACATCCAGCATGTTAGGACACGATGTTTTAAATCCTCGTAACTAAAATTATCTCATGATTTTGAAAATTTATTAAAAAGGATATTTGGTTATTTAGTCAAACGAAAAAATCGCAACCCAGCATGTTAGGGCACTATTTTCCGAATTTCTAAACACCAAACATTGCCTTATTTAAGAAAAAACTTTTTCAATTAAATAAATATATTTTTAAAATAATGAATAATATAGAATTTAATAAAAAATAATTTCATATAATACTAAAATTATTAAAAATAAAATATAAAAGAGAATTAAAAAATCAAGGAGATAGGGATTAAATAAAAAAGTTGAAAACAAAGATGAACAAAGAATAAATAAGAACAAACCGTAGAAAATAAGAACGCAAGAGGGAGACAAATTTGAGTGAATGCTCTCAAGAATTCTTATTGCTTCCCAAAACTCAAGTGTATTCAAGTCGTTTTACAATGAGGGGAGAGGCCTCTATTGATAGTTGTGCCTCCTCAAATCTAACGGTACAGATCAATTATATCAACAGTTAAGATTAAAGGATATCTCCAAGATTACAAAATCATATCTTTTAAGATTGTATATCATATCTAAGATTGTATCATATCTAAGATTGCAATCATATCTAAGATTGTATCATATCTAATATTGCAATCATATCTAAGATTACAATCATATCTAAGATTGTATCATATCTAAGATTGCATATCACATCTAAGATTGCATATCATTGAAGATTATATTTCCATATGAGTCAAACTTGTAGATGGACCTTAAATCTTTTCAAGTAATGGGCCATTCCAATCGGGCCAAATTATATTTGTAATTCTGGACTGAAATCTTCGTTTTTGGACTTATTTCTGGGCCTGGGCAAAATTGAGTGTCTACACTAACTACTTTGAAACCAAGCCAACAATGATCAAAATGATACAATCAAACCTTCAATTTCGAGGGTCGATGAATGAGGATCCAAATCAGCATCGCAAGTGGTTACTAACCATTTGCGATACTTTTGAAATATAATGAGGTACCTGATAACACCATACGTCTTGAGTTATTCTCTTACTAACGATGCTTTTATGTGGTTAGATTCAAAGTTGGTAGATTCCATCAACACTTGGGATGAGCTAGCGAGCAAGTTTTTGGCAAAATATTTTCCACCAAGCAAGACTATGAAACTTAGGATGGATATTACAAATTTTCAAAAATTGGATAGAGAATCACTATACGAGGTTTAGGAGCGCTTTAAGTTGATGTGGCACAAGTGTCCATACCATGGTTGACAAGATTGGTTGTAACTTCAATTCTTCTCTAATGGATTTGACAGAAACTTATGCTCTAGTATTGATAGAGAATCTACAGAAGCATTCATGTCAAAGATTTACATCAAGGTTTGTCAACTCATCAAGGACATGGCCATGAACTCTTATAAGTGGACGGTTGAGCGATTTACATACCGGGCTAAACAATTGGCAATGAACACTATTGGTAGTAAGGATAAGTACCAACAAGCCCTCGAAAGGTTAAATCAATTGGAAATGAATGTAACCAAGGTGCAAGCCCAAAATCAACCCAATCTAACCTATTTTAATGTAAGACACGATGATGAGGGCAACCTTATGGAGGTCAACTATGTAGGGAATAGAGGATATAACCCTTACTCCACTTATAACCTGGGATGGCGTGACCATCCTAACCTCGGGTGGGGAGGGAAACAAGTGGGACCTTCAAATCAAAGGAACTAGAACCTTAATCTTATAAAACCCAGTGCATCATATCAACCTCTATTACCTTTTAGGACACCCCAAAACCAAGAGAAAAAATCATCCTATAGTAGTGACCCTCTATTGTCAATTAAGGTGAGCAAAGTAGAGGAAGGTTTACATATAGTGTAAGCTGATGTGTGCCAAATTCATGGTCAATTAGACCAAGTTTTGCAATTGTTGCAAAATAATTTAGCCTTCAGCATACTGAGTAATACCAAACCTAATCCAAAGAGAGAAGGAACGGAGCACACAAAGGCGATCACCCTTATATCTGAGGCTATGGTGAAGGAACCTATCCGATCAAATGGTGGGGAGAAAGAAGTAGGTGAGAAGGATGAGAGCATCCACATTCCTAATGTTGGAGATGGGGTGCTAGAAAAGGAGGGACCAGATAGTGAACCCACACAAGTTGAACTCAATGATAGAACCATTCCACCACCACTAAGCACGAAGCCCATACCCTTTCCGAGCTGCTTGGAAGAGAAGAAAAAGAGGGATCATGAGGACTTCTTAAACTTTCTTAAAATGTTTAAAGCCTTAAATGTGAACCTCCCATTGTTAGAAATCCTGGAGAAAATGCCCAAATATACCAAATTCCTTAAGGATGTTATATATTGTAGGAGGAAAATAGGGAGAGAAGAGTAATTTGCACTTAATGGGGAATGTAGTGCGGTAGTGTCTAGAAGAGTTCCTCCCAAACTAAAGGATCCCGGTTGCTTTACCATCCCAATTGAGATAGGTAGAGTGAGTTTCAGAAAGGCACTGTGTGACCTAGGTGCCAATATTAACTCATGCCATTGTTAATTTAAAGGAGGTTAGGTTTGAGAGAGCTTAAGGAAATAGTAATAACCATTTATAGGAGGTTAGGTTTAGGAGTCCTTGAATATGTGTTAGTAAGGGTTGTTGACTTTATCATGCTTGACTTCGAGGAGGATCTGGAAATTCATATACTCTTAAGGAGACCTTTCTTAACCACGTCTAGAGCTACCATCGACATTGGACAGGGTGCATTGACTATGGACATTGAGCTAGAAACCAAAGATTCAAATTTGTTGAGCCTTAGTCTAGGTCTAAGAAGGTGTTTCCATTATAAGAGTATAAGTGCCAAGTAATTGAGACAAAAAATCATCATGCTAATAGATTTGCAAACTTCATGGAATGTTGTCACTTTTCAAGTGTTCGAACGCCACGTAAGAGTGTTAGGAAACGAATGAGGATAATAAAGAAGATATGATTCTCAAGAGGCATTGGTCATGTATAGAATAAAATACGTGTTCAAGTGTCGAGAACACCAATGAAACATCATTTCGGTGGTGTAACTAACTACCCAAAGTTGAATTTTTGCCTGTGGGGATTGAATTTGTGAATATTTAAATTATTGAGCATGGAGTCCACTTATTTTCTACATGAAAATTAGGATTTTAATTTGTGTTGGTCTAGTTTTAAACTTGATAGGTTGAATTTTTGAGGATTAAGGTGAAATTTGATGATTTTGTAGTGTTTCTGGAATGAGATCAGTGAAATTGCAATACTCAATTGGGGATATTGCGTTTTCGTGGACAGTTCTGAAAAAGGGGCCAAAATTCTTTTTGGTATCATGATATCAGACCCCTTATATTGCGATACCCTTAGAATTTCAAATGACAAAAAAAAATTGGCTTACACAGTGGTATCACAATACCTCAAACAAATTGGAATTTGAAGGGTCTAAGAGAAGAGGACATCGCAATATTCACTATAGGGTATTGCGATATACAAGTTGGGTTAGGCGATACCTGGCTTCAGGTATCGCGATCCGTGCAAATTGGTAAAGCATCCTAGTCTTCAAAACTCTTATTTAATCTTCATTGCTTTTAATTTTTTCAACCTAAATCCCCAAAACACTCATTTTCCTTTCATCTTTTCATCCAACCTCTCTAAATTCTCTCTTCAATTTTTCTAGTGAATCTTTTGTTAGTTGTTATGTGTTCTTTTTCATTTTGCAGGTTTGAGTTTGTCTTTGTATTAGGTCAATAATGAAACGTCGCCTCGATCCCTTTTGACAACATTAAATCATTTTGATTCAATCTTCCCTTTCTTTTAATATTTTCTTGAATTTTTAGTTACTACCATTTTCTTTTATTTTTCAATTATCGTCGTAGTTTGATTATTAGTTAGTAGGTCAGTTTATATTATTTTCATATAAATTACGTGTTAAAAAAGAAACAATTTTTTTTCAAAGTGCCACCACGAGCCCTCAAACGATCTCACACCCAAATCGAACCTATCCTATCATCGGGATATAATGAGAAAAAAATTGTGTCTGCACAAGCAGAAAAGTATTTTTAATTGATTCAAAGTCGATCAGTCATCTATAAACGTGGTTTTTACTTAGTGCCCATGATTTCTGAAAAATTTGGGACTTGCTCGCCATTATTGGTAGAATCAAATCGTAGATGTAACAACTACACTTGCAATAGTACCTGTTGTTTTAGAGTTTTTTTGCTAATTTGAAATTTACAAAAGATAATCGGGTATACGTAAGGTGTAAGTGGATAGACATTGCCCCTGAACATATTTACGAACATTACGGAATCACTTTTATCAAAGTGACGATATTCAAAACATAGATCTCGACTATTTTACAAATATATATATGGACACCATTTTAAATTTTCTAACCAGGGATCTAGGTGTATGGAAGCGTGACGGGGGCACTGAATTTCTACTTTATTTTAAACAAGCAATGTTGTTCCCCATAGCTAAGATGTGGATGCATGCAATTCATTTGCACGCGTGTTAGTTGGGACTATTTTCCTCACCTGATTATATATTTATATCGTATGACGAAGGTGATTATAAACCTAATGGAGCAATCACACCAATTGGATCGCAACATACTTGGTGACTCAATGCTTAATCAGTTCCAAGCTCTTCAGCGAGACCAAATTAAAAACTCTAACCATCGAAGGAAGCATAAGATGGACATGCCACCTACTAGTCCAAAGAAAGGATCCATTAAATTAGCATATAGAGGTCTCGAAAAAAAACTTCAAAAGTTTTTTAAGGAGATTTGATACACTAATCACAGACTGGATGCAATGCAAAATTTTGCAGATGCATTCATGGAAAGCCGAGGGAAAGATCCTATATATTCAGCGACCGACGAGGTCCATTGATGAAGATATGGAGGAGGAAGCCGAAAAAGAGGGGAACAAAGAGGAAGAAGGTAATGACGCCAAAACAAGGGAAGATGTTAACATGGCACCATACTGTAAGGAATTCGAGGATTTATTTGCGTCTGAGCAACCATCTACGGGGGGCCCCGACATTAGAGAATCGACTAACCAACCCAAAAACCTTACCAGAAGTCGATCGTGCAAGGCAAGGGGAAAGGAATTGCAGGATCGAGTGAAGGTCCATGAGGACAACTCAATAATTACATGTCTTTGCATTTTATTTGTTTTTAATGCAGCATGTAAACTATTGATTACTTTTGAATTTCTCATTTTTATCTTGTGTTTGTTATTGTTTGGTGTATTTATGTTGTTTTTCTTTATTTGATTTTCTTATGTGCAGCGAGTAACCTAAAATACTACACAACATTTAAAGCTTTAACGACGAGGTGAATGCTTGAACTAGTTTGATGCTTAATTCTAGGAAAGTCCGGTAACCTGGTATCCCTTCTTTTGAACACATTAGGGACAATGTGTAGTCTAAGTGTGGAGGAGTGGGGTGCACATAAGTTTTTATGGTGTTTATGTTTTCTTGTTTTCTTGTTTTTATGTTTATTTATGTGTTTATTTTAGCTTTTATGCATTTTCAAAAAAAAATCAAAATCAAAAAATTATTTTCCATTTTTTGTTTTTAAACTTTCCAAAATTCCAAAAATATTTCTTATTATTATTATTTCACGGTGCTTGGACTGCATTTAAGTAGTAAGTTAGTAGTTGTACATATCAAAAAGTATATAAAATTGTCAAACTTGTAAAATTTGAATCATAATAGATACTTTATTGCTCTTAATTGTAGATTAATTAGCTCACTTTTTATATGTATAATAGGTTAGAGGCAACAACCCAAATGAAAATGTATAAAATGTACCGTAGGATGAATAAAATATATGGATCCTTATAGATAAATAATTTGAATTGCTAATTGTTCATTTAAATAGATGTATGCTTAATAGAATTGTTGCTAGGTGATTATTCTAGGAAAGACCTTAGATACTATTTGTATAGCCTTGAGCCTAAAGGACCAACCTTAAACACTACATTATCTCTAGTTCTCGAATTTGAGCCTTACATTGCCCTTCTTAATGAGCCTCTTTGTTTGATTTTGAGCCGAAATTGAGTTCTAAACTCAACCTTTCACAGTTTTTGAACTTTGTAATGCACTATCAAATGGACGTTAGGCCATGGACATCAAGGGTTAGGAACATTACAGAGGTTTCTCACAAAAGTGTACCTGAGTGATTTTTGGAGAGGGGTTGAATTAGCTCATAATTGATTCTTTCTAGAAATTGTGCATAAAAAGAAAAGAAAAACTTGAAAGAGAGAAAAGTGAGGATCAAAATCATTATGAGAGAAAAGAACAAACAAATGACAAAAATGCTCAAAACAAGAAAATGAAAGAAGCATAAAATAGTCTCAAAATCATAGTGCACAAAAATGAGTTGATATCTACCATCCTCTTCCACATTATTGGAGAAATAAGGAAGGTGAAATGAGAAATAAGGCAGTGAGATAAAACGATCATATTTTGGCAGAATTGGGAACAATGTCGTGTGCTATACTATCCATAGTGCTTGAATCATTTTGAGATGAACTTTTTTTGAATCCATATCGACCTCAGCCTCAGAAGGTTACAAGCCAAAAGACCTTTTGGACCTGAATAAAACACCAATGCATTAATTTGTATATTACTTGCATTTGTTAGAACGAATCTATGAGCGATCCATATAATTTATTTTGACGGATAACACTTGTACATATGTTCATTATATTGCCCTTCTATCTATTGAAACTTTAACTTTTTAAACTAATAATATTTGCATTAGGAGTACGTAAATTAGCTAGATATCATTCTTAAGTTACATGTGAAGTAATTCTTGTCCAAATTTGATGTTTTACTGCCGCGCAAATTAATTACCTAATTTAGTCCAATGGTCTTCTTTCTTTTTTTTTTGCATGTTTTGTGTGATTGGTTGTGGACAAGTAAAGACTTAAGTGTGCGGGAGTTCATCTGCCACAAATTGATGTGGAAAATTAGGCTTTTTTGATGTACTTAAGGAGTTTTTTCTCGAGTAAAATAGCGTCTTTAGTGTAGTTTTTTGTTATTTTCGTACTTTTTATTAATAAGTGAAAATGTCTCTCTCTTTTTTGTGACCCAAATTGGTCGATAGTGCCATTGGGAGGCCTAATATGTGTTTAAGTGATGTAAAGATGTGTTGGAGGTCGAAAACGAGCAAGAACGACACCTAAGGCAAGGGTATTGTGATATCCAACCCTTAGAATTGTGATACCTCAAATAGTATAAAAGAAAAAAGATCTCCTTCAGTAGTATCACGAAATATAAAGAGGATATCGCGATATCCACCTCTCCAGGAAGACCCCAAGTTTCAATATTGACTGAGATATCGCGATATTCACTTATGCATATTGTGATATCACCTTAGTTAGGGGGACAAACTTGGACAAAAAGGGATGTCTATGTCTACACAGCCCCCCAATCACACAAGGCCCATATAAGGGCATTTTTGAAAATGAAAAGTCAGAAGAATACACTTCAAAATAGTCAAAAAAATTTGAGGAGGAGAGAGACACACATTAGATTAGTTTTAGGTTTTCTTTAGTTTTTCTCTACACTTTTCTAGGGTTTTTATTTTTCTCTTCTTCTACCTTAGATTATAGTTTATTTTTTTGCATTTAGTTCTTGTTCTTGCTATTCTTAGTGTTAGTTAAGTTAGTTATTACTATAGCTAAGGTTTATTTATATTTCCAGTCCTTGTACCTTGCTTTCAACACTTTTTAAGCTTTAGTTTAATACATTTTAGTTTATTTTACTTTAAATCTATTAAAGCTTGTTCGTTTTATATTTCTTTCTTTAGATTTTCTTGTTAAATGCTTTTGGTTTCATGCTATTTAAGTTTATTGCATAAAAATATCAACTTTTATATTTTTCTTAAACTTTGCTTTCATGGTTGCCTTATTTTCCATTGTTACGTTTCTTTTCTTTACTTTGAGAATGTGTAGCTAAACCCTTAAGGAGGTTGGTTGATAGAGATGTGGGTAAACTAAAATATTTGGACAAAGGACTAAATCATAATAAATTTGGCTAATTCAAATAGAATTAAGAACTTAGGTAGTGACACCCTTAAGGGAATATCTAGATAAAGTGAGACTGAAAAGTAATCTTGCCGTGAACCCGTTTATTAGTCCCAGATTAACCGGTGAGGTCGGAAGATGAACCAGACCTAATTCGTTTAAGTCGATAAAATAGAGATCAAAAGATAAAATGGAGCCACTTAGTAATTTACGCATTTATGTCCTTAGTTCGAGGTTCAATGAACCACTTCAAAGTCAACCAACCCCCATTAGTAATTATTAGATAGTTCTTTAATTTTACATTTCTTGTAATTTAGTCCTTAGAGTAGAATATTTAATTTTCTTGTAATTTTATCTTCTTATAAATTGTCGTACTATAAAATAGTGTTTGTAGCCGCTTAGACTCTATTGTGTATGCTAGCTATTACTCAATCACCTCTTCCTTTAGGTTCGACCCCTTGGAATACTTAGTATTTTATTAGAACTATAAATATTACAACTCAAACTATACACTTACAGTTAAAACCTGCTCTTTAAATTAGTTTCATAAAATCGTTCATTTTAACACGCACGCGCAAGTCAACTCACAATCCCTACTACTGTACAACTTTATTTTTTATCATTTTAAGTCCCCAAGGCCTTGATTTATGATTTGGGTATGTCCAACACCTATCAAAATGATTTCAAAACTCTTAAGTAACTTTAAACGTGTTTTAAGAATTTTGTTTAATTGATCATGTTTTAAATTCTTAATAATTCTTAAGCTTTTCTTTATGTATATCTTCCAGTAACATCTATAACACACTTACCTAACCCATTTTCTGAATCCAGGTATAAGGAGTCACAACTAAACTGTGTTCATGTACAAGATTAGAAGTCATTATTTTTAAAATCAGACTGTACTACCTATTTAAAAGAGAACTTACAAAAGAGACAAAAAATTTTAAAAAAAGTTCACTTGTCTCAACTTCGAACACTAAGGGAATTACATAATTACAATGCAATGGACTCCAAGGCTAAAACTCTCCTATGTGCATGATACCATACCAATGTTAAATCCTTGAAATAACTCAAGTTGGCTTAGTCCCTCTTTGCTCCTTAACACATGAGTCCTGCAACCACAAGTCAAACTCTTGTAAGTTTGGATGAATTTAGTAAGTCTCTACATTACTCAAAAATAGACCCCATCTTACAAGGGTTTAAATAAAAAGAACTAAATACAAATAACTCCCTGTGTGTATGAGTAATTTCTCTTAAACTCGTTGTAGTAAGCTCAGATTTATTCCCAATCCTATCTCCTTATGGATAGATCGTTAATCGAATTATCCTTGGGTAATCCTATCAACCCACGATTAGTCTTGACAGATTCCTCAGACGTCTCGCCATTTTCGTGGACTTTGTCCTTCATTTACTTGAATTCTTCTTTCCATTTATTCCTAGAGTGGAAATTATTTTTCCACCATGTCCTTATAAGGTAGTCTTATGGTCTACTCTTCTAATTACCCTTAGGTATTTCCCCCTTGGCGGTCTTTCCAAATCTATTCAATCCATAGTGGACTCATTTTCTTACCCTAATCCCGAAGGACTTGCAGTCATCCAATCTTTTGAGGTAACTATTAAGATTCCCTGTCACTCTGGCAGATTAAGTCCCACTCGGGATGAACAGTGGTTGGATTACTTCCTTATAATCAACCTTATACAAGATACCAAGATCATAAATGAGAGACGTACGTCTGTTAGGAACTGCTTGGGCCTACTGTACGTAGTAGTTTGCCATCTACATGACCGTTTAAGTTTACGATTTCTCTTATGAGATGATTCCTTATAGAACTAGCCCTTTGGTGGGTACTTTGCAATATAATCCCCTTAAAGAGAAATAGTCTTGACAGACACATTTGTCATTTGGTTTATCCTTCCAAGTATTAATTAACCCCTTCTCACCAGTTTGACTACCTGGAGTATCGTTAATCAATCCCCCCTCACTTCTTTGGCTTTGACAAACCATATATTGCAAGCGAGTCTCTCTATAACCCTCTAAGTTTTCCTTTAACATACAAAGCCTCCTTAAGCACTTCTTTAACGGCTTTTAATGGTGGGTCCTTAACCGCGATCTACGAATAAGTCCTCTTCTCTTGCCTAATTACAAGGAATTGCTGGTACATCATTTTCCATATCTAGTTCTTGTTGGGTTACCACCCTTATGCCCTACTAGCTTTCATGATTACTGTTTCCTTTTCTACTACGTTTTCCATATTCGACGGGTTCTTCAGAACTTACTCTTTTTCCATAAGCGTGAATTGCCTTAATTTTTGTCCTAGCGATTTACATCGAATTTAAAGTCTCGATGGACTCTATTGTTTTCCACAATGGAGCTATGGTCTTACACCCTTTCTCGCCATGTTTACTATCCCAGCAGACTATAATGGTTGCCATAGTCGAGTTATGGTCTTACACTTTAAACCTTTTAGAGTTGTCGCCCCAAAAAACCTTACCATAGTCACAGTGTTGCCCTAAAAAGCCTGCTGACAGCCATCCCAGTGATACTCTATGGAACCTAAATACCATCAATATCCTCTTATCTTATTTCCACCTTGATGCTCGAACATCGAAATGTCCCTTCCACAAGGCCCAAAGCTTCGCACATTACGGTTTGCTCCCAGCAATCCCGGATGCCAGAATTTTAACGAAATTCCAGTTTTCTTTTTTCTCATTCCTCCACCCATTCCTCCATTCTTTATCTTGACCTTGATACTCAAACACTACAATTTACCCTCCGTAAGGCCCAAAGCCTCACACATCACGAGGGCACTCAATAACATTATATGGCGGTATTTGACAAAATCATCCCTTATTCCAAATCCTAACTTTGTCTAACCCAAAGATGATTTTCTTACATGTTCCACTATTATAAACATGCAGTACATGTATTTCACAGATGAACTACCATGGAATCATAATTAATTCATGCATTCTTGGCATTTCAAGGCTGGGTTCAGAAACTAACCTAATGCTTATTTGTCTTGTTAGCTTAGCTTTTCCAACTGCCAAAGCTTCCATTCTCCAGGCAGCTAAGAACATCAACCAAATAATGGGTTAAACTCAGCATGTTTAACTCAAAAATCGATTTTCTAGAAACTTGTAACACCTTAGCTTGCTAGATACTATACTTTCTTGACTTAAAAATCACACCCACCGCTCTATACAGTGCTTCCCATGATTATCACTTCTTCGAAGTAATTAAGGAAAAAGCTGAAAAATAGAGGAAAAATGAAACAAAAGGGAGAAGAATTCTCCCTGTGAAGTCATTTTCCTAACTATTTTATAGCTCTTTTCACTTAGCTATCAACCCTTTAGGAATTGTCTGTTGATAACTATTTTGTCTCCCATTAAAGAAATTAATGGTTCTATTCTAACCGAACCAGATTTGGACATCAATCTTGTACAATTTCAGTTACTAACTTTTCCTAATTTTTCAATAGAGGCCACCAACTTATGATTTCTTTCAATTTAACCCCTAATTTGTTCCAAATTTTTAGGTTTTAAAGGAAACTGAGTGTGACTGTAACGCCCCAAATTTGGGCCTAGAAGTATTAGGTATTAAGAATGTGAATAGTTAGGAGGCTACACATAAATATTTAGTTGTGCAAGGAAGTGACACAACTGCGTATCTGTTTCAATGGTTAAGTGTTCTGGGTAGTGTCTGAGAAGTCTCGGGTTCAAGCTTGAGCAAGTGTAAAAAGTTTTATTTTTTAAGAAATAAACACTGCCTCTATGTAGTAGGCTTTTAAGTAAATAGGGGAAGAACATGACAAAAAAGAGCCTGCTAACCTAGGGGATAAGTGGCGTGCTATGGTTGTCTGAGGACTGAGGTTCGAATCCTACTTTGAGCAGTGGAGTGTTTTATTTTGCTGCACTGGCTGTGTGGGTAGTAGAGGGTGACTAAAACACTGCTGAGTGGAGTGAAGTTTGAGTTGGTTTTAGAGGGATTTGAGGAGGGATTTTAGGAGAGAATTAAGGGAGAAAAATTTGGAATTTGATATGTGGAAGAGTTGGTGCCGAAATGGTAAGCTAAACCACTCAGAATTCGGTCTTGGGAGGATTATTCTCCATTTTCGGCTATTTTGAGCATTTTGGGTTCTGCTTCTTTTGTTCCCTAGAGGCCTAATAGTGCTAAGAAAGATTAAGTAATACCTTTTATCTTTGCTGATTTCAGATTTACATTCCTTTCTTTAATGAATGCTCTCCTTCCTTCTCCCTCAATTCCTTTGAGTCTATCAAACCTCCTCTTTTACATCATATTGTTTGGCCGTACTTGTAACACCCCAAACCCGGCCTAGATGTTATGGTCAAATTTGTGATGTGACATTGGAGTGTTTTTCATAAAAACTTCTTTAGATTCTAAATAAAAGGTTAGGATGACTAGTTCCTTGTGAAAACTCAAGTTATTTAAGCAAGATATTAGTTATACTAGTTTTTCAAATTTTAAAACAGTGTTTGTTGCGGGAGCTTTTAAAACGTATGGCGTAAGCGTGATGATTTCAAAAAAACATTGGTTTATGCTTTCTTGAAAATACGAGTCCTATTACTAATAGGTAAAAATTTAAGTAATTAAATCCCCAAATTAAAAGAAACTTTAAAAGGCCTTATTACATAACGAAAACCCAATATCAAATAAAATCTAAATTATAGTAATTAAATAATCTAACAACGTTGAGTGGCCACCTTCGAGTCCTCTGTCGCCTCGATCTGTCTAAGCCTGGGGATTTCCTGCACAAACAACAGATAGGTGAGTTTACGAAAACTCAGTGTGTGAAATCCCAAAATAACAAACAATTAGAGTAAACGCAATCTGGGCCTAGGCCCGTTAGTTCTAGTTAGGGCTTAGCCTCTTTTTCAGTAACAGTATCAGTCTGGGCCTAAGCTCATTTTAGTAACAAAGGCAGTCTGGGCCTTAGCCCATTTCAGTACAGTAAGCAAACAAAGAATCCTACCCAATCCAACCGCTACACACCATCTCCGTACCAGCCCTACACACCATGTGGGGAGAAAATTGACCCACCCAACCCTACACACCAAGTCGTATTGATTTCGGTACTAAACAGTATTTGCAGCAGAGCTACCAGTAATAGGCTTGTACCCTTTCAATATACTTCCTCCAAAATCATATATCCCACCCTATGTAATGCAACATAATATCATATGTGTATGTAGAAATTTCATGCTCAAAAACAGTCATACATAATACAGGGATATTTCAGTCAATTTACCTTACAGGAGTATAATGGTTATTTCATCAGTATAGGGTCTAAGTATACTTACCGACCCAACAGTAGGTCCACAGTCGTCTTAGGCGACCCATGCAACCTTAATAATCAAACAGTGATTATGGGCCTTTCCATGTAGGCCCATATTGTCATATGGCCCACTTAGCCCAGAAATGGCCTCAACCGTGTAGTTTACACAGCTTGGCCTACAATCTACCACACTTTGTACGATTTTTCCTAATGAGGCCCACGGGCCCATTGGGCCCACACGGCCCAGTTTGGCCTAAACTAGCCCAATACCATTTCGGCCCATGAAATAGATCATGGCCATTTCATCGACCAAACGGCCTCGTTTTACTACTCGGACTGCCACATGGGCAGCCACATGCTAATGTAGTGTCGACAACCCACTTTTCGGCTTTTTGTCAATCTATGCCAATAGCAGTGTGATTACACACACCTATTAGTGAGAAGTGTTAGCAGTCTATGAGTACCGATCTTGCATTCATTCAAGGCATTCAGTTAGCCGTTTAACACTAGAGTACTCACCCTTCTCTAAATTACTCAATCTCAAAGCATAGATACCTGCCTTGAATGAACCAAGAATGGTTTAATTCACTTAAGCTGTCGAAATATTATTGATCTCCCAAAACCCCTAGCCAATCGGTAGTACAAGAAAGTGTTATCCACATGATTAGCGCAAGAAGAGAGAAAAAATAAGAGGAAACCAAAAGAGTAGGAACCAACCAAGGACCTTCTGAAAATGCAAGATCACTTTAGAGAAATAGGACAGTCAGCCTACACACACCACGAACACCGAAAGAATGTCGAATAAAAGGGACAAGATGGTACAATAGTACTCCTAGCACAACGACAAAAAAGATAAAAAGTTAACAAAAGATCATAGAGGAGAAGAGAAATAAAAGAGAAAACCCTAGGCATTTACCGATTGTCAGTGAATACTCAAACCCAGCCACAAAAGTAAAGTCGAGAGAAGAGAGGGTGAAGTAGTATTCGATAAAACTACAACTAGAGAGAGATGGTAACCAAACCGATCAAAGGAAAAGAGATGGGAAAGTATTCAGCTAGAATAAAAACAGGAGGAGAGAATCGAAGATTGAAGAGAAGAGGAGAGTAGATGTGTTCGGTTTACACATGTACTTGACCAAAATTGAAAGAATCAAATTAGAAGAGAAAATACCAAAAAGGTCAAGGCCAAATTTGGCTATCAATCACACAAGGAACAAAATAGAGGGAGAAAGAATAGAATAATTATCGAAAAGGGAGAAGAGAGCAAAGTTGGCAATTTTGGCACCAAAAGCATAAGACCGAAATGACCAGAAGGAAACCCACATTCGGCCAACTACTTCCACTCCTCAAAGATCTCCTCAAATCTCTCCTTTCATCCCTCAATTAACTAATTCAAACCCTTTCAAACTCCTTCCATCAAGTTGATCACACACTCCAACCGCCCCAACCTCTATCCAAATCCCCTTTTTTCCTAATTCTATCTCTCCATGCCATCCACACCCTCTCAACCACTCACACTACATAGTTTCAATAAACCCCACCTCTTACATTACAAGAGTAGCAAAATAGAACATCCTTGCACATAGGAGGCTCGAGCTCAAGACCTCTAGGCACACTCCACACGCCACTTACCACTAGGCTAGCAAACCTTTTTCTGTCATATAATACTCTCTTTAATTTAAGAAGCCTACTATTAGAAGACAAGGGTTTATTCAAGTATGAGAAAAAATTGCTCAAGCCAAGGCTTGAACCCAAGACTTCCTAGACACTCCCAGTGCACCAAACCACTAAGGCAACCATACATCTATGTCATGTACACACAAAATAATTTTTATCAGGGTTTTCGATATTTGGGGCGTTACAGTACTCTCACTCTCTTTTCCTCTTAACATTTTCGATTTTGACAAAAGGCTCTCTCGATTTCTTGTTCTTTTTGTGACCTTACTTGATCGATTACTCCATCTCCATTCCTCCCTCTCTATTCTTGTTGTTGGTTTGGCAAAGTGTTCTTTGATCATTTGGCTTAGGGTGCATGGTACTCCTCCTTCTCTCCCTATTGCTTTTCATTGGCCAAATGTTGATCAATCCTCCTCTTTGGTTCTTTACTGAATCTGTTCTTTCTACTGCACTCAACTCCTAAATCCCGTTGGCTTGGTAAGTCTTTTGGTAAGCGGAAAAGTATGCTTCAATCGTTTTTAAGAGAAGTTGTAATTTATTATGGAGTAAGTTCTAACTTTTGATTAGGTCAACTTGTTTTGGCAGCAACAAATTGTATTGAACTTGGTTTACCTGCGGAGCTATGGGGCCATATTGATTGAAGCAGTGGAAGTAAATGATAGTAATGGTTTCATTGGGGACTATTTTTGTATTATTAGTGCTAAGCATGACTAATGTTGGTCATGGATTCGTCTTATGTTGTAGGTGATTATTTCAGGAGCATTACGTACCAAGAATCCTATAAGGTGTGTAAAACACTGCCCAAACTATAGATCGGTAAAAAGCTGAAAAACGTAATCTTTGATGGCACATGGGCATGCACTTGCTTGTGTGGTAAATCGAACGCATAGACGTGGGCGTTTGATCATGAAGGACACCATGAGCGATTTCATGGGCTTAGGCCGCTTTGGGCCACGTTGGGCCAAAATAGGCCTTGTGGGTCCCACACGAGTAAACCACACGGATGTGTGGAGATTATTGGGCTAGGCTGTGTAGTTTACTCAGCCAAGGCTATTTTTGGGCTTTGTGGGCCACACGAGCGTGTGGGCCTATTTTTTACTGTTTGATTGCTAAGGTTGCACGGGTCACCTGAGGTGACTGTGGACATACTGTATGGTCGGTAAGTATACGTAGACCCTAGTTTGATGGAATGACTTCCCTTATGTGGTAAAATGACTGTTTTGCCTCTTTGTGGTAAAATGATTGTATTACCCCTGTGTGATTAAATAACTATTTTTCCCTTACGTGGTAAAATGATTGTTTTGCCCTTGTGAGGTAAAATGATTATTTTTCCCTTATATGGTAAGATGACTGTTTTGCCCCTATGTAATGTGTGTTTATATTTTAGCATGCTATTGGTAACTCTATTGAGTACATGTTTAATATTATGATATGACATGACATGTTGCATGATGCATTGCATGGGTATGGGTTTATATATGATTGGAGGAAGTGTACTGTACTAGCAGCTCTTCTGCAAATCACTAATGTAACACCCCAAACCCAGCCCAGACGTTATGGCCGGGTCCAACGTGTCACATTGAAGTTTTTAAGAAAACCCATGCCTCTTTCAACGTCCTTCTTAGTGTTTTAAAAGATAGCCTTTGCTAAGTTAATAAAGTGAATGGAAGCTGTGCACCAGGTAGGTATCCGAAACAGAGGAGGTGAGCCATGAACGCTGCTTAAGTACCAAGCTCTTGATTGGATCCAATCCTGGACATGCACACAACCATTGCCACACTTTGGTGCGGGGTTAGGTTTTGAGAAAATTGATTTGGAATTCATTTAAGTAGATATTTTTTATAAACCGATTAATTGTATCGTTGCATTATTTTGAAAACAATTATCATTTTGGAAACGCGCCCTAAGTTTAACCCATTTTGGATTGTTATTAGTAAAATATAGGGTATAAGATAAAATAATCCCAGAAAAATAATTAAAATGGCCTTATTACAACCCAAAACCAAATAATAATATTAATAAGATAAAACTTATAAAGAAATAAATCGGCTACTTATTGCAATTAAAAGAAACAAAAACAGTAGTGTGGCCATCTCCGAGTCCCTCACAGCTCCAAACCATCTAAGCTTAGGGATTACCTGCACAGTTAGAAACGGGGTGAGTTTACGAAAATTCAATGTGTAACCCCCAATAAAAAACAAACAGTAAATAACACGGTATCAGTACAATCTGGGCCAAATCCCTATTTAGTCTTGACATATACTGGGCCGAAGCCTTTCCATAAATCATATCACTGGGCCGAAGCCTTTTCATAAATCATATCACTGGGCCGAAGCCTTTTCATAAATCATATCACTGGGCTGAAGCCTTTTCATAAACCATATCACTTGGCCGAAGCCTTTACTGTAAACGGTATGGCCCTTAGGCCCATTTCAATATCACATGTAATGTCAATGGATGTATGCAAGCCCATTTCAATATCATATGTAATGTCAATGAATGTATGCAAGCCCATTTCAATATCACATGTAATGTCAATGAATGTATGCAAGCCCATTTGGGGAGACTACTCGACCCACCATCCGCTACTCTCCACCCGTACCAACCAAGCTCTCCATGTAGGGAATAACTCAACCCACCCAACCAAACTCTCCACTGGCAGCATAGCTGCTTTATCATATAACTGGAGGCCTAGCCTCTTTTAATAACTGGGGCAAAGCCCTTTCTAATAAACTGGGGCAAAGCCCTTTTTGGTAAACTGGGGTAGAGCCCTTTTAGCACTCCTTCCATCAATATAACCCATATCCCATGCAATATGTCATGTATGCAGAATGTCATGCCCATATTTGAATCAAACAATCACAGTCAAGTCATTCATATCACCAACATATATTCACAATCAAATCCGTTAACCACACAGTCCAAGTTAGTCACTTGCCCACAAGGGCAAAACAGTCATTTTTCATATTATAAGGGTATTTTCGTAATTTTACCAAAAATTAGGGTTTTCCATGTTCATTACAATTGTCAATATTTTTGAGTGTTTAATTAATGATCTTTAACCCACTTATCAAATTCAGGCTTTTGGGCCCAAAACCCCTCATTGGCCCTACGAATGTTGATTTAGCCCACTAAGCTTGCTTAACCCAAATTTTACAACAATACTAACCGTGTTAACATGTAACTTTTCCAAATTCCATTTTCTATCAATTTTAACCAAATGGGCCCAAAAGCCTATTTGGCCCAATTCCTGCCCATTGAGGCCCAACTTACCATCGTGCACAAAATTGAGTTCTTACCCGTTCCATCGATCCAAACACCGATCTTATCGTATTTATCGTATCTATACCCACACGCAACATTACAAGTTCCCAAAATGCCGATATTTTAGCATTTCGGCTTCTCAGCAGATATTAATCTAAGCTACTACGAGGGTTAGTACACACCTGTTATGGGTTGAAGCTGAAACGTTTCCATAATCAATCACCTACGATAACCACCACCTGTCACTCAAACTTAACTAATCCAATATCAATATATGAAAATCCTAAGCACATCAGTCATACGAAACATAAGGGCATATTCGTTATTTTACCATACAAGGGTATTACGGTCACTTTACCCTATAGGGGCTTTATGGTCTTTTTACGTATTAGGGGTACTTTAGTCATTTCATCCTACAAGGGTGTTTTGGTAAATCTACAAACCAAGAGTATTTCAGTAATTTTGTAAACCAATAGTATTTCTATAATTTTTAGAAAGTCAAGGGTATTTCTGCAATTTTGTAAATTAGGGGTATTTTGGTAATTTTACAAATTGAGGGTATTTTAGTAATTTCACAAACCAGTGGTATTTCGGTAATTTTACAAACTAGGGATATTTTGGTAATTTTACAAACTAGGGGTATTTTGGTAATTTTACAAACTAGGGGTATTTTGGTAATTCTATCCTACAAGGGTATTTCAGTAATTTCACAATCGAGGGTAAAACGGTAATTTTGCAAACTGAGTGTAAAATGGTAATTTTATAAATCAAGGGTAAAACGATAATTCTATAAATCGAGGGTACTTTGGTAATTTTACAAGTCGAGGGCATTTCTATAATTGATAAACTAAAGTATTCTAAACAGGGGTAACAATACGAATGGGCCTAAAGCCTATTCTCGGCCCAAATGGGCCCACACGCTCGTGTGGCCCTTTTAGCCCAAATCTAGCCACAAATATGAGATTCACCTAGCCTAGTCCAATATTTACTACACAATCAAACAACTTATCCAATTGGGCCTGTAGGCCCATTAGGCCCACATGACCCCTTTCGGCCCATCGCGGCCTGAAGTAGCCATCTTACAGCTAGAGTAGCGAGAAAATACACATCTAATAGGAGACTAGAGTTAATCCACGCTCTGAGCACTCTTAGCCGACGCCCAACCCAAACGAGCATGCCATACAACGAAAGGGATCAGCCAAGAAAAGGTACCTTTACTCTCCTCATGGTTCCCTCTATTTAAAGCCAGCTTCGCAACCACTCTTATGTTAGCTTCTCAATGTGGGATCCCTCTAACATCAGAGTTTAAATTCAACACCAACTCTTGCCGCCCCCTGTTAGCAAAATAAATGCTCCTTGCTTGTTATGGGATTCTAACCCATGCCTTCCCTCAGATGCTCCACACGCTACTTGCCACTAAGCCACAAGGCTTTTTGTGTCATATTTTATCCCAAATTAATTATAAGGTAAAGGCTAAAGTCTAGGTTCCCTTAAAAAAAACCAAAATAAATTGCAAGAGCCAAGGCTTGAACCCAGGCTCCAATACAACCTTAATGACGCCACAACCACTAGACTACAAACTTCCTTGTGTCATTTATTTAACACAATAATTTAAAAGCCCTCATCCAAGCATCCAGGTTTTTTTTTCACTTAATACCAAAATTTTTGCTAAAGCCCAAGTTTGAACCCAAGATTTCTCCAACACTTATCAAAGCCATTAACCACTAAAGCAAACATTTAATTGTTTCATTTCATTGCACAATTAAATACCTATATACAACCTCCTTACGGACCCCCATTCAAGGCCCAATACTTCTAGGCCCAAATTCGGGGGGTTACAATTCTACCCCCCTTAAAGAAATTTTGTCCTCGAAATTTCCCACTCTCAGACTACACCACCACACTTCCGCTGCGCACTCTGATACTAATAATACTAACATACACCTAAAACATTTGTCCATCGGAGTGGATAGATTTCACATGCAACCAATTTCTACATTTCTAGAACACACACCAAATAAATACTAAATCTAAATTCAAGCGTTACAGTTTACTCTAACTAGAGAGTTCCAGTATAGTGCTACTATCTATAGTGGTTTCTCAATATAGCATTTCAATCTATAAAAGTAAACAGAGTTAGAGAACTTACAGATTTGGTGCCGGAGACTCGATGTGCCACACTTCCAGTAACATCTTTTCAGAAACAAGTCAAGTTTCATTGATAAATTTCAAAACAAAATTTTAGAAAAACCTTTTTCAAACCCCAATTTCGAAAAAAGAAAAAAATAAAATAAAAAAAATAAAAATAATTTTCTGCTACCCATACCACAGCCGAGTTTTCTAATCTGGCTCTGATACCACTAAATGTAAACCCCATACCCGGCCCAGACGTTATGGCCGGATCCGACGTGTCACCTTGAAGATTTTAAGAAAACTCATGCCTCTTTCAACATCCTTCTTAGTGTTTTAAAAGATAGCCTTTGTTAAGTTAATAAAGTGAATGGAAGTTGTGCACCAGGTAGGTATCTGAAACAGAGGAGGTGAGCCATGAAGGCTGCTTAAGTACCAAGCTCTTGATTGGATCCAATCCTAGACATGCCCACAACCATTGCCACACTTTGGTGCGGGGTTAGGTTTTGAGAAAAACGAGTTGGAATTCATTTAAGTGGATATTTTTGATAAACCGATTAATTGTATTGTTGCGTTATTTTGAAAACAATTATCATTTTGGAAACGCGCCCTAAGTTTAACCCATTTTGGATTGTTATCAGTAAAATATAGGGGATAAGATAAAATGATCCCAGAAAAATAATTAAAATGGCCTTATTACAACCCAAAACCAAATAATAATATTAATAAGATAAAACTTATAAAGAAATAAATCGGCTACTTATTGCAATTAAAAGAAACAGAAATAGTAGTGTGGCCATCTCCAAGTCCCTCACAGCTCCAAACCATCTAAGCTTAGGGATTACCTGCACAGTTAGAAACGGGGTGAATTTACGAAAACTCAGTGTGTAACCCCAATAACAAACAAACAGTAAATAACACGGTATCAGTACAATCTGGGCCAAAGCCTTATTTAGTCTTGACATATACTGGGCCGAAGCCTTTCCATAAATCATATCACTGGGCCGAAGCCTTTTCATAAATCATATCACTGGGCCGAAGCCTTTTCATAAACCATATCACTGGGCCGAAGCCTTTTCATAAACTATATCACTGGGCCGAAGCCTTTACTGTAAACGGTATGGCCCTTAGGCCCATTTCAATATCACATGTAATGCCAATGGATGTATGTAAGCCCATTTCAATATCACATGTAATGTCAATAAATGTATGCAAGCCCATTTGGGGAGACTACTCGACCCACCATCCGCTACTCTCCACCCGTACCAACCAAGCTCTCCATGTAGGGAATAACTCAACCCACCCAACCAAACTCTCCACTGGCAGCATAGCTGCTTTATCATATAACTGGAGGCCTAGCCTCTTTTAATAACTGGGGCAAAGCCCTTTCTAATAAACTGGGGCAAAGCCCTTTTTGGTAAACTGGGGTAGAGCCCTTTTAGCACTCCTTCCATCAATATAACCCATATCCCATGCAATATGTCATGTATGCAGAATGTCATGCCCATATTTGAATCAAACAATCACAGTCAAGTCATTCATATCACCAACATATATTCACAATCAAATTCGTCAACCACACAGTCCAAGTCAGTCACTTGCGCACAAGGGCAAAACAGTTATTTTTCATATTATAAGGGTATTTTCGCAATTTTACCAAAAATCAGGGTTTTCCATGTTTATTACAATTGTCAATATTTCCGAGTGTTTAATCAATGATCTTTAACCCACTTATCAAATTCGGGCTTTTGGGCCCAAAACCCCTAATAGGCTCTACGAATGCTGATTTAGCCCACTAAGCCTGCTTAACCCAAATTTTACAACAATACTAACCGTGTTAACATGCAACTTTTCCAAATTCCATTTTCTATTAATTTTACCCAAATGGGCCCAAAAGCCCATTTGGCCCAATTCCTGCCCATTGAGGCCCAACTTACCATCGTGCACAAAATTGAGTTCTTACCCGTTCCATCGATCCAAACACCGATCTTATCGTATTTATCGCATCTATACCCACACGCAACATTACAAGTTCCCGAAATGCCGGTATTTTAGCATTTCGGCTTCTCAGCAGATATTAATCTAAGCTACTACAAGGGTTAGTACACACCTGTTATGGGTTAAAGTTGAAACGTTTTCATAATCAATCACCTACGATAACCACCACCTGTCACTTAAACTTAACTAATCCAATATCAATATATGTAAATCCTAAGCACATCAGTCATACGGAACATAAGGGCATATTCGTCATTTTACCATACAAAGGTATACGGTCACTTTACCCTACAGGGCTTTCCGGTCTTTTTACCTAGTAGGGGTATTTTAGTCATTTCATCCTACAATAGTGTTTTGGTAAATCTACAAACCAAGGGTATTTCAGTAATTTTGTAAACCAATGGTATTTCTATAATTTTTAGAAAGTCGAGGGTATTTCTGTAATTTTGTAAATTAGGGGTATTTTGGTAATTTTACAAATTGAAGGTATTTCGATAATTTCACAAACCAGTGGTATTTCAGTAATTTTACAAACTAGGGATATTTTGGTAATTTTACAAACTAGGGGTATTTTGGTAATTTTGTAAAATAGGGGTGTTTTGGTAATTCTATCCTACAGGGGTATTTCAGTAATTTCACAATCGAGGGTAAAACGGTAATTTTGTAAATCAAGGGTAAAACGATAATTCTATAAATCGAGGGTACTTTGGTAATTTTACAAGTCGAGGGCATTTCTGTAATTGGTAAACTAAAGTATTCTAAATAGGGATAACAATACGAATGGGCCTAAAGCCTATTATTGGCCCAAATGGGCCCACACGCTCGTGTGGCCCTTTTAGCCCAAATCTAGCCACAAATATGAGATTCACCTAGCCTAGTCCAATATTTACTACACAATCAAACAACTTATCCAATTGGGCCCGTAGGCCCATTAGGCCCACATGACCCCTTTCGGCCCATCGCGGCCCGAAATAGCCATCCTACAGCTAGAGTAGCGAGAAAATACACACCTGATAGGAGATTGGAGTTAATCCACGCTCCGAGCACTCTTAGCCGACGCCCAACCCAAACGAGCACGCCATACAGCGAAAGGGATCAACCAAGAAAAGGTACATTTACTCTCCTCATGGTTCCCTCTATTTAAAGCCAGCTTCGCAACCACTCTTATGTTAGCTTCTCGATATGGGATCCCTCCAACATCAGAGTTTAAATTCAACACCAACTCTTGCCGCCCCCTGTTAGCAAAATAAATGCTCCTTGCTTGCTATTGGATTCGAACCCATGCCTCCCCTCAGATGCTCCACACGCTACTTGCCACTAAGCCACAAGGATTTTTGTGTCATATTTTATCCCCAATTAATTATAGGGTCTAAAGGCCAAAGTCCAGGTTCCCTTAAAAAAAACCAAAAAAATTGCAAGAGCCAAGGCTTGAACCCAGGCTCTCATACAACCTTAATGACACCACAACCACTAGACTACAAACTTCCTTGTGTAATTTACTTAACACAATAATTTAAAAGCCCTCATCGAAGCATCCAGGTTTTTTTTCACTTAATACCAAAATTTTTGCTAAAGCCCAAGTTTGAACCCAAGATTTCTCCAACACTTCTCAAAGCCATTAACCACTAAAGCAAACATTTAATTGTTTCATTTCATTGCACAATTAAATACCTATATACAACCTCTTTACGGACCCCCACTCAAGGCCCAATACTTCTAGGCCCAAATTCGGGGTGTTACAACTATTGGCTCTAAGCTTATTATACTGGCAGTTCTACTGTAAATGCTGTTTAGTGTCGCAACTGGTGTTATTTTTGGTGTGTAGGGATAGGTGGGTTGATTTTATCGCCACATTGTGTGTAGGGCTGGACGGAGTGGTGTGTAGAGGCTGATTGGGTAGGATTTCTGATTGCATATCTGTATTGCACTATTTACTGTTACTGCAATATGCTAAGGTTCACTCTTATACAGTTACTGTGTTGGGTTAAGGCCCTAACTGAAATTGAACTGTTACTGATATAGGCTTAGGCCCAGACTGTTTTTGCTCACTGTATGTTTGACTATTTGCTTATTAAGGGATTACACACTAAGTTTCGTAAACTCTCCATTCTATTTATCTGCACAGGTAATCCTTGGGTGGATCGGTGCTGCGAGGGACTCGAATGTGGCCACACAATAGCTTACGCTTCCATTTTATCTTTTAAATTATAATTATTTTAATTTGGGTATTTTCTGTAATAAGGCATCTTTAAGTTTTCATTTTAATTTAGGGTTTTATTTATATCTGCTAGCAGTAGGGCACGGGTTTTCGAAAGATAAATGTTTTTCAAAAATACAAATGTTTTTCAAAAATACCACGTATACGTAAACGATTTTAAGAGCTTCTGCAAGAAAAAAACATTTTACAAGTAAACACTAGTACTCAACTGTTTTAAAAAGCTTCAGCTACAAACGAGATTTTGAAATTAAAAACATTTTAAAGTAAATACTTTTGATAGCGACGCAAGTTTTAAAATCATCTTTTAGATCACACAAAGAGGCTTAATAAAGATTGGGCTTTGCGAACAATATCATGCTTTATGAAAAACACTTCAATGTGACATTGCTAGATTCGACCATAACATCCAGGCCGGGTTTGGGGTGTTACAGTGACAGCATCTCCTATCCTTATTGGATGCTAGAAAAGGGAAGGGGTGTTACATAGGGAGTGTTAGTGCCTAAAATCACTTGTTGTATGAGGTGTTAAGATAATGAATTATCTCTATGGGCAAGGCCACACTATAACACCCCCATACTCGACTAGATCGCCGGGTCAAGGCACTAGGATTTTATGTTTGTTGGAAAAGCAACAAAATAATAAATTACAATTCAATTCATCATATCATTTAGGTTGTTATAATCAACTTGTACTTATAAAAAAATTTAACCTCAGGTTTGCACTTTATACGAGCTTACGATAACTCATTTAATAGTCTACAGTCGATTAAGGACCAATTTGTAACCTTTTCAAACAATTAGACTAAATTTGCACAGTCAGGGGCTACACGTTGCGATGTCACTTAATGACTTAATCTCGTTGCGATGTGAGAAGTTCGTCATCATGACGTGCTGTAACACCCCTAACCCGTAACCGTCGCTGGAAAAGGTTAAGAGGCATTACCAGGCCTATAACTCAATTCCAAACAATCATTTAAAAAATTTCATCTCATTTCAGTAACTATCATTCATTCATTCACATTCAAAATGTACTTAAATCAATTATACAAAGTCTTAATTATGCATTTGGGACTAAATTGGTTAACATACAAAAATTCCAAAAACTTATAAAATTTTCAACATTTCAAGTGTCACACGCCTGTGTGAACAGGCAGTGTGCCTCACAAGGCATTAGATACGCCTGTGTGTTTAAGCCGTGGCAATATAGCGTATACATACTGACTTGCACCACACGGCCAGAGACACGCCAGTATGCCTTGGCTGTGGTCCAAACTGACTTGGGTTACACGGCCGACCACATGCCCGTGTGCCACACACGACCGATAGACACACCCGTGTGTCTAGGCCGTGTCAAAACTGTAGGTTATACTGACTTTAATTCGTAGAGTACCCCAAGGGACACACAACCGTGTAATATGACCGTGTGTCATACATGGTTGAGACACACGCCCGTGTCTCTGCCCGTGTGGACAAAAATAGGCCATTTGAAAAGCCAAATTTGCCACCCTAAAACATAAGCATTTACATTCAAATTTGACCACAAATATGCAACTCAATTGGCAACCAAATTAACCAATTCAATAGACATTATAAGCTATATCCAAGCTTTCCATTTACATATCCAAATACCTACAGAACCACATATACAATTCATTCATCCAACATCTATATAACAAGACTTCTTTTGCATAATTTCATTCAAATATTACCATTCCAAAACATACCATATTCAACCACATATAAATACAACCAAAACATGATACCAAATAAGCCAAATCACATGGCTTATCTTATATACAAAAACATAACAAAACCATATTGTTAAGTATCATAATCAACATCATTTAAACTAGTTTATACATGCCATATTTACAATTATTCACAAGTTCAAAATACCACTTGGAAATTTGATAGTGTGATGTGCAACTCTAAATTGTCCAAAATGAGAGAGCTAATGAACCTCTATAAGACATAGAAATAGAAACAGAGTAAGCTTATAGCTTAGTAAGCCTGTATAATTTAGAATTTAAACTTACCATTTAAAAACTATTAAGAAATAATAAAAATTGCCAACAATTCAATTTAACCATCACCTAATCACAAGTATTCATCACATGTTAGTCATTTAACAAATAAAAAAAAAGCTATCTATTAGCACTTTACTTTGCATCAATTCTAAAGTCACATATCAAATATTTAACACTTATAACCTGTAACTTATCCGAATAACCAATATTTAAGCCCATTGAACCTATTAGAACTTTAAAGGATAATTGAGTGAACAACGTCAGTAATCCGTCAATTCATTATCATACATGTTCTTTCGAGTCATGGTCGTAAGCTCCTTCGAGCTGAACAGTAAGCTCTATTGAGCTGAAACTGTAACGTCCCCTAACCCTATACCGTCGCCGGAACAGGGTTACGAGACATTACCAGTCAGTACAGTCCAATTCCGGTCATTAATTAAAATAAATATTCACACTCATCCTAGTTTTAAGATGTCATCCCATTAATGGGCCCTCGCGATCCAATATGAACAGTAAATTCAATTTGGAACTAATTTATAATCACTAAGAATTTTTAATAAATTTCAAAATTCATACTATATATTGTTGCCAACCATAATTTATTTATTTCATCAATACTTCTACAACCTAAATGACTTTCATTAAACATCCTAGGTACATGCCATTATCAACACTCAACATACTTTACCACATTGAATTTGGGATCGGCCTGGGATGTTGATTCAACAGTCTAGCCTTAACTTAACCTGCGCACGGAAACAAACCGTACGCTGAGTATACACTCAGTGGTATTTCTATAATCCAAACACTTAAACAATTATAAAACTTATTAATTTATATATATTGAACTATTCAAACTCAATGAATATTCAAACATTCACTTTCCAACCATTGTTTTGGTCTACTTTAAATTTCAAAATCATTTATTAATTTCAATAGCAATTAATCAATCAGTAATGTTTATTAACAATCAGAACAATTATTTATTCAGTAACAGTCACTTATTCGGTAACAATCAATTATTCAATAATAACCAGTCATTCAGTATCGATCAATTGATCGGTTATCCAGTAACAGTCAATTATTTAGTAAAATCAGATATTCAGTAGCAATTAAGTTATTTAGTAACAATTATTTATTCAGTGACAATCAGTTATTCAGTAATGATCAATTATTGAGTAATATTCAGTTATTCAGTAACAGTCTATTATCCAGTAACAGTCAATTATTCGGTAACAGTCAATTATTCAGTAATAATCAGTTATTTTATACCTTTATTTACCCCTATTAACATGACTCGGACTCGGACTCAGACGGATACACGGATCCAACCAACACACCAGTACGGCACATAGTGCCTCATCGGTCGAAGCCGAAACAGTAACAGTAACAGTAGCAATACGGTACACAGAGTACCTTATCGGAACAAATTTGGAACAGTAACAGTAACAGTAACAGTATTCAACGCACAAAGTGCTGAATCGATAACTGTAACAGTAACAGCATTCGACACACAAAGTGTCAAATCGGTAACAGTAATGGTAACAGTAATAGTAGTCGGCAAGTAAGTGCCTGATCAGTAAGACAGCAAAAACTCGTACTCTTTTATATCTTATGGCATGCCAACTACATCCGACTAGCCCGACTAGTTAATAGGGTATTTAACTCACTTTTCAGTATAATTTCTATCTTAGTTCATTATCAATTATAATTCACTTTCTCAATTCAATAATTCTTTCCTTATATACCATTCCAATAATTACATATATTCACACATTTTCATTCAATTCAATATATATATATCTCAATTATTCACATTAATTCATAATTTAATACAATTCAATTCACTTTTTATTTTCATATAATTAGATTCCACAATAAATACATGTTCATAATTATTTCACCACATTTTCAAATTAAATCATTTCAATAAAAACACAATAATAATAATTCATACTTTAATTATTTACCATAACATTCAATTAAAATACAACAATTATTAATTAAATTCACCCTTCAATTTCAATCAATATTCATTTTATTTCAAATAATCTAATCAATGCACCAACCATACATAATAAATAATAAATTCAATAATTAAATATTAAGTTTGGATTATAGAAATACAAACCGTAGTTTTCGAGCTAACTCCCGTTAACTTTGTCTTGTCCTTTCTTAGCCGAGATTTCCGGTACCACATTGACTACGAAATTAATACAATTCATAATCATTAATACATTACTAATTTATATCTTGAGTTACAGAATTCTAAATTAAGATTATCTAATTTTTCCTAAAACTAGACTCACAAATCTTCTTACCATAAAATTTTCAGAATTTTTGGTTTACCCATTAAGTACAGTTTATTCTTTAAATTCACCCCTATTCTGCTGTCTAACAGTTTCGATCCTTCTTCACTAAAAATTAATTATCTAACAGTACAGAACTCGGATAATATTCTCGTTAATTTCTTCTGAAAATAGACTCATTAGGGATTCTAAAAATATGAATTTAAGCCTATAATTATTTTTCTCCAATTTTTGGTGATTTTCCGAAGTCAGAACAGGGGAACCCAAATTCATTCTGACCTTGTCCCACAAAATTCATTATATCTCATAATTTACAATTCAATTGCTTACAACGTTTCTTCTATAAGAAACTAGACTGAATAATCTTTAATTCCATATTTTATTCATCCTCTAATTCAATTTCTACAATTTTTAAAACTTAAAATACTGCTGCTGTCCAAAATAGTCTTAGTGCAAAATGTTGATTTTCTACTTTTAATTTCAATTTAATCCTAACTAAATTCACTTACTTTTCTATCTTAATTCATACTTTATTTCTACTCAATTTTTAACAAAACTTAGACATAATTATCTATTTTTCATCATAAAACCATAATTTCAAAATTCTTTCAATTTAGTCCTTAAAGCATAAAACTTATGAATCACTTTACAATTCAATCCTTATTTCATTTCTAACTTGAATTTCTATCAATTTAGTTCTTAATTCATCTTTTTATTCAAAAAAAACAATATCTAGAAATCTAACAACTTTCAAAATTTCACTTAAATCAAGTAGTATTCATCTCTAGAATTCCATAAACTCAAAATTTACAAGAAAAGGGATTAAATTGACTTACCAAATTAACTTTAAACCTTGAAACCCTAAATTTTCCTTTTTCTTTTTCTTTTTTTCTTTTTCCCCTGTTTCTTCTCTGTTTCGTTTCAATTTCATTTTGTTCTTATGTTTCTTTACTTATTTATATAATATATAATATAATATAATATAATATAATATAATATAATATAATAACAATTTCTTATATTTTAAGTAATTATTTAGTTGTATTACATGTATGTATTTAATTTATTACACATGTATTTATAATTACCATACAATTGTTAAAATAATATTATAATACCATTAATATAAATTACAATATAATAAAATAATAATATAGTATTATTAAATAATACATTCATGAAAAAAAATCTAAGATTTTTATCCACATTTGTCGCCTCATTTATGGGACTTGGTATATTTCCCTATTTGGTCCCTTTAACTTTTCTTTAATTTATAATTAAACTTTCACACTTTATTCAATTTAATCCTTTCTACTAATTACTCTTAATTAAGCTAAATTTACTTAATTAAAGTCTAATTAACCACTCAATTGTCTTCGTAAATATTTTTAATAAATATTTACAAATCCATTTTTTCGAAACGGAGACCCGAAAATTTACTTTTTCGATAACCGTAAAATTTGGGTCATTACAATTCTCCCCCCTTAATAAATTTCGTCCTTGAAATTTGCCTGAAAAAAGGTAGGGGTATAAAAATCTCACTGTTTCTTTCGGTTCCCGCATTGCTTCCTCAATATCATGAATTCATCATGCAAGCTAGTATCTCAACTAGTTTTTCTTCATACGATAAATCAGATTGAATCTCAATATCCTCTGTCAATATAACATGTAAGAGATCTAATCTATACCATCTTCTGAGCTTCAAATCATGAAAAATTATCATAACTTTATGTAACTTCGGAAGCAAAACAAAACAGTATTTTACCGATCCGACTTTTCTACAACTTCACATAGCCCAACAGAATAAGAACTCAATTTCTCTTTCAACCCGATCTTCAAAATTTTCTTCCAAGGTGAATCTTTAAGAAATACCATATTACTAACAACATACTAAATATCCCAACGTTTCAAATCTATATATGATTTCTCTCTATCAAAACTGCTTTCAGTCTATTTCGAATCACTTCCACTTTTCTTCAATTTCACGAATCAAATAGTTCCACATATATTTTTTTCTTACAGTATTCAATCAGATCCCATGAAATTTGACATTCATAATCATTCAGAACTTCATACAGTGCTAAAAAACTGTTATCACGTACCCAGAACTTCTTGTACTTGTTCTATAATCAGAGTATAAACCACGTCTCTCAATCAGAAATAATAGAAACCACCATACCATGTAACTCAGAAACCTATATTTCAGACAATTATTAAGTAAGAAATTTATTCATTCCTGAATAGAATATGCAGACTTTGCCATACCTTCGACGATTATTCAAATACCGTCTTTTTTTCGAAGATCGAGATAATGCCAATTCAAACCCATAGAAACTCTATCCTATTTCCATTCTGATATCATCACTGGCTGTAACAGTTCTGAAGGTATCAGTATCTGAGGTTCAGTTCTATATTGCTAACATACAAACATTTATTTATAAGTTTAAAATATCGCTTTTCATTCCCAATCATCAGCACATTTGCTTCAAATCACTATACATCTTATTTCTTCCAAAATGCATAGACATAGTACTGCTATAGATTTCTTGCAAATTCTTTTGTCTAAGCTCTGAATTCTTCAATACAACTTCTATTTCTAAATAGCAAACAATTATCAAATTCAATCTGAAATTTTCAATCAAAAGTCATTTGTATTCTACACCCATATAACCGGTAACTCGTTACCATATTTCTGAGCTTTGCAGACCTACTGTAGAGAAGTCAGTTTAACCTCTATCTCAACTACACTTGAGCCATCGTTAGATAATAACATTGGGATGTTCATAGCTCATAACACAAAGTAAAACTTTCAATTCTAAGTACACATAACTTCATTTACCTTTTCCGGATGATAATCAATTATCAAATCATGTTCTTTTAATGCAAAGACAATAACTATCACTTCCAAATCATGTATCAGTTAATTCTTTTCATATGATTCTTTCTGAAAACATAAACCATCAGTTCATTTTCTTGCATCAAAACACCACTATCCCTGTAAATCACAAGTTTCTTTATTTGATTTCAGACTAAACCAGAATTAATGCTTTAGTTAACTGAGCTTTCAACTAATCAAAACATTGCTGACATTTATCAGACCATTCAATTCCACATTTTTCTGTAATAACCATATCATCTATAGATTCATTTTCAAATTTCAGTAATAACCAATTAGTCTCAGAAAACCCCTGATTTCAAATATACCTTTCGATATCATTTCAAGCACAAAATCTATAGCAAATTCAGTTTCTTTAACCAACAGTAATTCAGATAACTCTTCTGAAAACACATCAGAATTGCCACTGATTTAAACTTTAACTTAGATACTTCAATATCCAATACATAAGCAAGGTAAGTACCATAACCTCTTTTCTGGCATACTTCTGAGTTAACATAATTAATATCACAATAAACAAATCATTCAATCTTCTCTTGTTCAAAACAAACATTTCATCATCTTGATCTTGCAACATATTATACTTCTGCTTATAATTTATCACAAACATCGTGCAAAATTAACCATTCCATTCTCAGAATTACATCGAACAATAATAACATCAAATCGATCAGAAAATAGTACCTTAATATCATTATCAGATAGTTCATGCAGATTTTTTTAAACCAATAAATACTGATCCCGAAAAATGTGATACTTCAACCAAACACTTAGTGAACTCAACAGACAAATCTTTAATAGACACTGGATTCATGCAATCATATAAACAAGTCAATTCAAGATCAATTTAAAATAATCATATCAGTGTCAATAAAGAAGGAAATACCTGTAATGACATCCGGTAGAGAAATATCTTCTTATATATGTTCAACACATGTCCTGGCTGATGTTCATGCTTCAGATTTTGCAGTGAAGTCCATTGTCACACATTGACTGTCACTTGTATTTCCGAAGTTACAGGGTAGTCTGTCTCTGATAACTGTGTTACTTGGTTTTGAATTATGAATAATATCTTTTTCAACTCTTCTTCAAGCAATCTCTAAAATAATAATCAGAAGAATCATGTCTAACACATGTAATAGCCCATTTTTGCCCTGCACATTTCAGTATTTAAAATAATAAACTCCAAAAAATAAAAATAAAACAAAGTCCAAGTCCAGTACAAAATTACAAACATATAATTTGGCCCAATCGGAATGACCCATTACTTGAAAAGATTTAAGGTCCATCTATAAGCTTGACTCATATGGAAATATAATCTTTAAGGATATGCAATCTTAGATATGATATGCAATCTTAGGTATGATACAATCTTAGATATGATATGCAATCTTGAAGATATGATCTTGTAATCTTGGAGATTTAATTTGTAGATATCCTTTAATCTTAACCGTTGATGTAATTGATCTGTACCGTTGGATTTGGGGAGGCTCAACTATAAATAGAGGCCTCTCCCTTCATTGTAAATGACTTGAGTTTTGGGAAGCAATAAGAATTCTTGAGAGCATTCATTCAAATTTCTCTCCCTCTTGCGTTCTTACTCTCTGTGGTTTGTTCTTATTTTATTCTTCGTCTATCTTAGTTTTTCAACCTCTTTTTTTATTTTAATTTCTTCATTTTTCAAATATGCATATTTATTCCTATCTTTTATACATTTGATTATGTATTTTATATATTATAATATTTAACCTTTTATATAGTTTATTTTCAAATATATATTTTCTATGCATGTATATACATTATATTATCATTTCATGTATTTTGAACTATTGCATTATATTTTTATAATTTGTAAATGTTCTATTTATTCATTTTTTTAGTGTATGTCATTTATCTTATTTGTGTATAGTTTCATTTTTTATATGCTATGTTTAATTATTTCTTTTATGTGCTATTTTATGATATATATTGTTGTATAATTTTTGCATGTATTATGTTTTTCTTTTAGTTTACTCATGTTTTTTTATCTTATATTTACCCTAGTATGATTTTTTTATTAAGCGTATGTTCATGTTATTTAGTTTTGTCTTAATGATATTATTTATGTTTGTATGGAAATGTTAGAATATTTTGTACATCTATGCTTCATGATGCATTAATATGTCATCCTAAAACATCATTTAAAATAATATTCCAAGGTTTTTTTTTAAAAAATAAAAGGCAATGCTTGATGTTTGGAAACTTCGAGAAAGGCAGTGCCCTAACTTATTGGGTTGCAACTTTTCTCGTTGAGTTCGAATAGTCAAGCACCCTTCTAAGTTTTTAAGGTTTTTTTTAAAGTGCAAGCAACTGTCTCGGAATTTCAAGGCGTTGTGTCCTAACTTACTGGATATGGCGTTTTGTTGTTTCAAGATATAGATTTCCAAAAAGGCTAACTTAGTGTCAAATATTTTAAAAATATTGTGTCCTAACTTATTGGATGTAATATTTTGATTCATTTGATACAAGTGAACCCTAATTTTCAAAATCAAAAATATTAAAAGAGGATTGCATCTTAAAATTTTTTAAATTTTCGACATTAAAGACACTTGATAATCAATTAGGTACCAATTTTTTGGGCGTTACGAGGGTGCTAACCCTTCCTCGTACGTAATCGACTCCCGAATCCATTTTCTCGACTTTCGTAGACCAAAATTAATGTTTTAAAACAAAACATTTTATAAGGTGATCCAATCACACCTAAAAAGATTGGTGGCGACTCCCGTTTTCGTTTTTTTAAAGTCGATTCCCATTTTCCTAAAACTCGATTTAAAAATGGTTTCGACAACACATATTCCATTCTTTATTCTATATTCTTTAGCTTCTGTCTTCATTTAAACCATCTTCAAACCATTTGTATCATACAGTTTCTATCGGAATACACCCTCTGCTATACTTATTCAATCAAACAAATTCCCTTCATACACAGTTACAATCATATGATCCTGTTTAAGCTTCAAGAATTCTGTACATTTCTGATCAAGAAATCTCCAACTGATGTATATATCTTTCAGAACTCATCTCAGAAAATTTCCAAATAACCCTTTCTAAATCACAACATAATCAATATTTTCTACCACTGATAAACTAAATCTTTTAACAGAAATATCATACATTTCTAACATTTAATTAGTGAACAGAAGAATTCATTCATGACCCTGATAATATTCTCTAATCAAATTTCAGTTCTTTCAAGACCATTTGCAGCTATAATTCTCAATTCCTCCACACTACATTTACGAAGTATTAACAACAGATAACTTACCCGTTTAGACAAACTCCGTACCTTGAAGCACTTTGGGAACCGATTGAGAAACAGGAGGGGTAGATGTCGTAGCAGATACAATTTTTCTATTCACTGTGCAGCATTAGTTATAATTCTAAACAGTTATATATTATCTATTTCTCTATTATTTCATCAGTCAACATTCAATAATTAATTACTTATTGAGTTAATACTCAATATTACCGATTCAGTTTTCATTTAATTCACCAAACTATTCATCTCCAGTATATATTTCATAATCAATGCCATCAATATGTTCATCTAACATTTCAACTATAAAACAGTACCAAACAAATATATCAGCATCCGATCCTGACTCAATTTCGACTCAATCATGGCATGTACCCCCAGACTCTTTTCAGTACTTGACTTAATCCTAGAATCGGCTAAACCCGGTTAGCTCTGATACCACTAAATGTAATGTCCCCTAACCCTATACCATCGTCGGAACAGGGTTACGAGACATTACCAGTCAGTACAGTCCAATTTTGGTAATTAATTAAAATAAATATTCACACTCATCCTAGTTTTAAGATGTCGTCCCATTAATGGGCCCTTGCGATCCAATATGAACAGTAAATTCAATTTAGAACTAATTTAGAATCACTACGAATTTTTAATAAATTTCAAAATTCATACTATATACCGTTGCCAACCATAATTTACTTATTTCATCAATACTTTTACAACCTAAATGACTCTCATTAAACATCCTAGGTATATGCCATTATCAATACTCAACATACTTTACCTCATTGAATTCGGGATCGGCTTGGGATGCTGATTCAACAGTCTAGCCTTAACTTAACATGCGCACGGAAACAAACCGTACGCTGAGTATACACTCAGTGGTATTTCTATAATCCGAACACTTAAACAATTATAAAACTTATTAATTTATATATATTGAACTATTCAAACTCAATGAGTATTCAAACATTCACTTTCCAACCATTGTTTTGGTCTACTTTAAATTTCAAATCATTTATTAATTTCAATAGCAATTAATCAATCAGTAATGTTCATTAACAATTAGAACAATTATTTATTCAGTAACAGTCACTTATTCGATAACAATCAATTATTCAATAATAACCAGTTATTCAGTATCGATCAATTGATCGGTTATCCAGTAACAGTCAATTATTTAGTAAAATCAGATATTCAATAGCAATTAAGTTATTCAGTAATAGTCATTTATTCAATGACAATTAGTTATTCAGTAATGATCAATTATTCAGTAATATTCAGTTATTCGGTAACAGTCTATTATCCAGTAACAGTCAATTATTCGGTAACAGTCAATTATTCAGTAATAATCAATTATTTTATACCTTTATTTACCCCTATTAACATGACTCGGACTCAGACGGATACACGGATCCAACCAATACACTAGTACGGCACATAGTGCCTCATCGGCCGAAGCCGAAACTGTAACAGTAACAGTAGCAATACGGTACACAGAGTACCTCAGCGGAACAAATCCGGAACAGTAACAGTAACAGTAACAGTAACAGTATTCAACACACAAAGTGCTGAATCGATAACGGTAACAGTAACAGTATTAGACACACAAAGTGCCAAATCGGTAACAGTAACGGTAACAGTAACAGTAGTCGGCACATAAGTGCCTGATCAGTAAGCCAGCAAAAACCCGTACTCTTTTATATCCTATGGCATGCCAACTATATCCGACTAGCCCGACTAGTTAATAGGGTATTTAACTCACTTTTCAGTATAATTTCTATCTTAGTTCAGTATCAATTATAATTCACTTTCTTAATTCAATAATTCTTACCTTATATACCATTCCAATAATTACATATATTCACACATTTTCACAATCTCATACATTTTCATTCAATTCAATATATATATATCTCAATTATTCACATTAATTCATAATTTAATACAATTCAATTCACTTTTATTTTCATATAATTAAATTCCACAATAAACACATGTTCATAATTATTTCACCACATTTTCAAATTAAATCATTTCAATAAAAACACAATACCAATAATTCATACTTTAATTATTTACCATAACATTCAATTAAAATACAACAATTATTAATTAAATTCACCCTTCAATTTCATTCAATATTCATTTTATTTCAAATAATCTAATCAATTCACCTACCATACATAATAAATAATAAATTCAATAATTAAATATTAAATTCGGATTATAGAAATACAAGCCGTAGTTTTCGAGCTAACTCCCGTTGACTTTGTCTTGCCCTTTCTTAGCCGAGATTTCCGGTACCACATTGACTACAAAATTAATACAATTCATAATCATTAATACATTACTAATTTATATATTGAGTTACAAAATTCTAAATTAAGATTAGCTAATTTTTCCTAAAACTAGACTCACAAATATTCTTACCATAAAATTTTTAGAATTTTTGGTTTAGCCATTAAGTACAGTTTATTCTTTAAATTCACCCATGTTCTGCTGTCTGACAGTTTTGACCCTTCTTCACTAAATATTAATTATCTCACAGTACAGAACTCGGATAATATTCCTGTTGATTTCTTCTGAAAATAGACTCATTAGGGATTCTAAAAATATGACTTTAAGCCTATAATTATTTTTCTCCAATTTTTGGTGATTTTTTAAAGTCAGAACAGGGGAACCCAAATTCATTCTGACCTTGTCTCACAAAATTCATTATATCTCATAATTTACAATTCAATTGCTCACAGCGTTTCTTCTATAAGAAACTATACTCAATAAGCTTTAATTTCATATTTTATTCATCATCTAATTCAATTTATATAGTTTTTGGTGATTTTTAAAATTTAGACTACTGCTGCTGTCCAAAATAGTCTTAGTGCAAAATGTTGATTTTCTACTTTTAATTTCAATTTAATCCTAACTAAATTCACTTACTCCTAACTAAATTCACTTACTTTTATATCTTAATTCGTACTTTATTTCTACTCAATTTTTAACCAAACTTAGACATAATTATCTATTTTTCATCATAAAACCATAATTTCAAAATTCTTTCAATTTAGTCCTTAAAGCGTAAAACTTATGAATCACTTTACAATTCAATCCTTATTTCATTTCTAACTTGAATTTCTATCAATTTAGTCCTTAATTCATCTTTTTATTCAAAATAACAATATCTAGAAATCTAACAACTTTCAAAATTTCACTTAAATCAAGTAGTATTCATCTCTAGGATTCCATAAACTCAAATTTACAAGAAAAGGGATTAAATTGACTTACCAAATTAACTTTGAACCTTGAAACCTCAAATTTTCCTTTTTCTTTTTCTTTCTTTCTTTCTCCCCTGTTTCTTCCCTGTTTCGTTTCAATTTCATTCTATTTCTTATGTTTCTTTACTTATTTATATAATATATAATATATAATATAATATAATATAATATAATAACAATTTTTTATATTTTAAGTAATTATTTAGTTGTATTACAAGTGTATGTATTTAATTTATTACACATGTATTTATAATTACCATACAATTGTTAAAATAATATTATAATACCATTAATATAAATTACAATATAATAAAATAATAATATAGTCTTATTAAATAATACATTCATGAAAAAAAATCTAAGATTTTTATCCACATTTGCCGCCTCATTTATGGGACTTGGTATATTTCCCTATTTGGTCCCTTTAACTTTTCTTTATTTTATAATTAAACTTTCACACTTTATTCAATTTAATCCTTTTCACTAATTACTCTTAATTAAGCTAAATTTACTTAATTAAAGTCTAATTAACCACTCAATTGTCTTCGTAAATATTTTTAATAAATATTTACAAATCCATTTTTTCGAAACGGAGACCCGAAAATTTACTTTTTCGATAACCGTAAAATTTGGGTCATTACAATTCTCCCCCCCTTTAATAAATTTTGTCCTTAAAATTTGCCTGAAAAGAGGTAGGGGTATAAAAATCTCACTGTTTCTTTCGGTTCCCGCATTACAGAAATGGTAAGCTCTATTGAGCTAAACAGTAAGCTCCAATGAGCTGAAACGGTAAGCTCCAGTGAGCTGAAACAGTAAACTCTTACGAGTTGAGGTGAGTCCGCAACAAATGCAGGAGCTTGACCAATACGGTAATCTCAATAACACGTCACTCGTATCCAATAAATTCACATAGTTCAAACGGGGCTTGGTAATGAATACAATATATCATCTAGGTATTCATATTTCAACTATTTCAATTAAATATATTCAATTCAACAATTGCAAGTATCGAAAGGTTTGATTCTAATTATACGAACTTACCTCGTATTTGTTTGGTTAACTTTCGTCTACCTGTCTACTTTTGTTTTCCCCAATCAAGTTCTGATATTTGTTTGTCTTGATCTATATTTATCAAATTCAATATTTTCAATAACTATTCATTTCAATTTATTCCCTAATTCACATATATGGAAATTTACATATTTACCCCCATAATTTTAACTATTTTACAATTCAGTCCTTTATACATAAAATGGTCAATTACACATTTTTAACCACAATCCACCTTAGCCGAATTCTATATGGTATTATAATAACCCATATTTCCACTTAATTCACATTTCTAACCACAATATTTCTATCTTTCACAATTTAATCCCTAATTCTCATTTTGTCAAAAATCACTTTATAAAACTTGTATAACTATTAACAACCATTAATAATCTAACAAGAAACTTCAAAATACTCAAGTATTCAAAAATGAAATATCTCAAAATCTATAACAGTTTCAAAAACAAAGGTATGGGCTAGCTAGATTACGCTGCAACGAGCTCAAAAACATAGAAATCATTAAAAACTGAGCTAAAATCGTACCTTAATTGAAAAAGGAAGGTTGGCCGAATGAAGAAAGAAAAAATGGTGTTTTATCCACCCTAATTTCGGTTGATGATGAAGAATGAAGGAAGAAATTTTGTTTTGTTTTATTATTATTAACCTTAATAAACCATTTACCATTATAACCTTAAAATTAATTCAAAATTACACCAATTGCCATGCTATCATCCTCCACTAACCATAAATGGTCTATTTATCACTTAAGGACCTTTACTTTAAAGTTCCATAGCTATTTGACACTTTTAGCTAATAGAACACAAGTTTAACGCTTTACGCGATTTAGTCTTTTTTATCGAATTAAGCATTTAAACAGTAAAATTTCTTAACGAAAATTTCATATAATTAATCTATCATGCTGTAGACATTATTAAAATAATAAAATAAATATTTTGACTTCGAATTTGTGGTCCCGAAACCACTGTTCCGATTTAACCTAAAAACGGGTCGTTACACGTGCACTCTATTTTTATAAAATTTCTATGCTTCATTTCTTAACCCCCTAAGCAATGCTCATCTACCTTATTTCAACCAATCCAATCAACATACCATTCTCATATATGTATTTTCAATCTTAAATATCATATAATTGAACATACTACTTAATTAAATATAACTAAGTTTATAAGATTAACAAAATGATCATAATTTTACAGGTGCTTTTACTGAGAGTTTTACTTTCATATACTTGACTTAAACCTTTGTACATGTCATAACTATTACCTAAGTGACAAACTATACTTTCTTCCAAGCTTGGGATGTGATCAGATGAGTAGAGGTTGATATTCAACCTAGAGTTTCAAGTTTTGCCTTTACCTACGCGTTGGAAAAATAACGCGTTAAACTTGTGACAACTTAGTAAGTATAGCAAGAATTAAAATTTAACCAAGAATTAAAATTTACTTTAACATTTTAACCATTGAATAACTATACTGGATTCTCAAGCAATCAATTCATAGTTCAGTTTCGATCTCGTTAGTAAAATAGTTACTATTAATATTTATATAGCCCAACTGTAGACTCAATAGAACATATGAGATATACGGAACAGTCATTGCATTGCATTGAAGTGCCACTTTTATTTGTGCGCATAAAGTTTCCTAATTGCATATCATTTATGTCCTATTAGTCCTCATCTTGTCTACATGAGCTTTTAATAGATTTGAATCCATTGTATTCAGACAATCAAAAGAAAATAATTCAAACTTTACACTATTTACAATTTAGTCCTTGCCATCACAATTATTTAATACGCTTTATAACTTCACTACAATTTCACTTTTCATCCATTCACTAAAGCATTACATATTCTATTTCATAAGATATCATTTCACATATCATATTTTTATATTTTTCATAATCTAATCTTTTCTTACTAGCATTTCAATATACCAAATCTATTCATTCTATAATTAAAATTCAATTCACATCTTCACCATTCATTAATAAATTTTTCTGCATAACATCAACATATTTACATATAAATTAAAAATTTTAGCAAAAATTATACTTAGATAAAATTAAATAAAGTAAAATTCTTGAAGTACTTTCATCCAATGCTTGGACAAACTCCTTTCTTCTTCCCAACCAATGCTTGGACAAACTCCTTTCTTCTTCCTTCACTCTTTTACTACCTCCTTGCCTTTGCCACCAACTTACTTTTTACTTCTCTTCTCTTTTTCTTCATTTCCATATCAAGAAATACAATATTCTCTTATTAAAATAATAATCAAATAACATAAATATGTTCATTTAAATAAAAATTGCTTGAATTTCATAAAAATTATCATCCCTATGATTTTCTTGTAATCAAAGCCTAATTCTTATTTTCGCTCCCCTCCAAGACAACTTTATATGTACTTCTCAAAAAACTTCGTTAAATTTTTTAAATTTCTTGTAATCAGACCCTGATTTTAATGTAGTAATAATTATCAAATTAAATATTAAATTTAAATTTAATGTAAAAACATTAGCTTTAATTTTTGAAATCCACTTAAAAAAAGTAATTTTTAATATTTTAAATTTAAAATATATTTTTAATTCAGAATAAAAAATTAATTTAAAGGTAAAATAAAATTGAATCAAGTAGAATCAAACTTCATAATTCATGTTCAAAATCGACTTTATATAATTGGGATGAGGTTGTCATAATAATTTTTTTTAAATTATATAGTAATTTTTGTGGTAAATATAAAGCTTAGATAACAAATCTAAGATAACATTAGCAGCTAATGTGCTCTATCTATGACCAACACGATTGTCGAATGTCATCCTCCAAGAGTTCTCTTACATATCTAGGAGGTTTCTCAAGAATAATTAATTGATCCATCACATCACCATCTATTTTCGCGATGCAATCCGTAACTCTATTAACCTCTCTCTGAATATGTCTTAACTTAAATCATTTAATTGTATTATAAAAAACAATATGTTGCAAATCAAAGACAAATAAAAATAATTAAAATTAAATTATATCTAAACAAACCGAAATCCAACTTCCTACAAAAATTAAAATGAAATCTAATAAACATATTTAAATGTTCTCAATATTGATCTCCTTCTTTAATCTATCCTCCTCGTCATCATCCTCTTTCTTGATCTTCTTCTTCAATCTATCATCCTCGCCGCCATCTTCAATTAAAATTGGTTCTTGCATTTTAGCACAACATCATGAATCATCAAAGCTTGAATTTTAGTTCCATGATAATTAAAAATTAAAATAGTAAAAAGTGAATAAAAATAAAATATAAATATCACAAAACAACCTCATGTTCGATTAAATTGATTTTCCATCACATTCTAGTACCTTGTTAATGTTAACAAGTGAACCTAATAAATAATACCAATAATGATTTTGTTTTCCTAGCTTATTTTAAATTCCACTTGAAAGTGTTAGAATGTTTATAAAGCTCAATTTACTTTTAATTGGCATATAATTGTAACACTAGCTAAATGACAATTAATCTAAAATGATAATTGCAAATTAAATATTAAGATAAAATTAATATATATAAAATAATTTAGTAATATAATATAAAAAAAATTCAAAAAACATTGGTAGCAAACATATACTAATTATTGCAATAATATTGTTTACTATATATACAACTACTATTGTTATTAAATAATTTAAACTTACATGGTCTTTAACCGGCGTTGTTGAATTAAAGTGGTTGAACAGAATTATAAAACAAGAAGAGCAAAAAAATAGGTTACGCATGATAAAACAGTAACCTGCTGGAATAGCTCAGTTGGTTAGAGCGTGTAGCTGTTAACCATAAGGTCGGAGGTTCAAGCCCTCCTTCTAGCGTTTCTCACATATTTTTATGGTTTAATTTGAAACCAACTCGACCCAATATCAAAACTGACCCAACCCAGTACTAAAGGAAACAAAACATTAACAATATTTTACCAATAAAATACACATCCAAATTTACGAAATTTAACAAATTTATTATTTTTCCAAAATTAGTAACATAATCAATTACCACCCATGCTACTGTGAATCATCTGTTCTTATTTTAATATTATATATTTTAAAAAATTACAAAATTATCTTTTGATTTAAAAAATAATCTGTATTTCTCTTTTGCCATCAAACCTTATCACTTTGAAGTTATATATATAAATATATATATTAGTAATTGAGTTATTGTCATGAAAAATAAAAGTTAGCACTGGGTAAGTTTTTTTTTTTTTTTTAAGAATTAAAGTTCTTCAGACAACTAATAGTTTGTTTTTAACCCAATCCAAGTATGTACTTGATTTGTTAACTAAAACAAATATGCAAGATACTAAATGTGTGCTCTCTCCAATTGCCTCACCGTAGCAATTGACTCTTTATGATGGGATCAATCTTATTAATGCTACATAGTATAGAAAAATGTTGAGAAAACTCCAGTTTTTGTTATTCGCTCGATTTATTATTTCATATTTTGTAATAAAAGTTATCAATTTATGCATTCTCCTACAGAAAACTCACTAGAAAGCAGGCAAATGGATTATCTGATACTTGAAAAACACTACAGAGGAAGGCCCATGAATTATTTGTCACTCTAAAACATTCTTAACATATATTTATATGAGGATTGGGCTAGGTGTAACACCCCAAACCCGACCTATCTGTTAGATCTAGGTATGAAGCGTCGCAATGGACTAGGTTCTCTTAACCTTAATTTCTTATGACCTAAACTGTTATAAAAACAGTCTGAAATAAAATGAATAATAATTCTTAGAATTAAGGCCTTAAACCACTGAATACTTAATTTCTCAAATTTCTATCTCTAATTAGGTTGTTTGTTTACAATAAGACCCTATAAGTTTTTGACTTAAGGTTAACTATTTCAAAATCCAGACTCTAAAGACATCGTTTGGTTACACCATGATTTATCCTTATGTGAAGCCTCTAATGGTACCCCCTTTCCTATGTGTATGACTTTGATCCCACAGTGATCCCCGATCTCCACTCAATCTAGCTTGGTCCCTCCTCCGAGTCCTTGATCAACCTTGCAAATCCTGTGAACATCAACCACACTGCTGTAAGTTCAAATGAACTTAGTAAGTTCCTTCACTAGGTCACAAATAAACAATTAAACCTTATCTCATGATGGAAACAAATGTAAACTAATTTAAACATAAATTTACTCTTTGCTCGTTCAAGGTGAATGTTCTTTATCAGGGTGGCGGACTCCACCTGATCCACCAAGCTACCCAGCTCACTATAAGAGTTTTTTTTGGTTGATCCCTCTACTTGACTGTAGTCCCAATACCTCGCCCCATCAACAAGTCCTATCTTTCTCGTCTTTTCTTCCTTTCATATAGCCCACACACAGGGTGTTCAAAGACTTTTATGGTAACTTTCTTGATTCCTCACCCAAGGATCCTTGGGTCATACCTTCATTGGTGGACTTCCATGGTCAGACCAATCCTTGGTGGACTCCTTCATCCCATACCAAGTCCCAAAGGACTCATTGACATTTTCATATTGTGCTAACTTACAACAAACCTCACCCACTCTGACGAACCATATGGAAAACTTTACAAAATTTGAAAATAGGTATTGATACCCACTTCAGACACCAATACCATTGTCAACTTCGACGTTTCAAAACTCAAGGTAAAATTCACAAGAATCGATACTTGGAATAAGGTATCGATACCCCTGTTAAGAAGTATTAATACCATCTTGCCATTCTACCATTTTTAAAATTTTGGACACAAGTCAATTTGTATCGATACCTTTATAAAGTGTTAATCCTTGGGAATAAGTATCGATACTTTATATTGGTATCGATGCCAATTTGGCATTCTTTTGTTTTTAAAATCATGACAATTTGGTAAAGTATCGATACGTCAATTTATGGTATCAATACTTTTTTCCAGAAGGTCTCAAAAATACCACATTTTGGTACCTTTTCATGCTCAAACCAAAGACCAATTCAAATGGTGTCATAGGCAAACCTAAAACTTACATAAGCTCAATCTAAAACATACCAAAAACAATAATTCACCATTCTTCATTAACAATTCTAACATGTCTTATTTTGCCATTTACATAACAATAATTAAACTTTTACCCAATAATTCATACCAAATGAATTATGTACATGACAATTTCATCTACCAACCAAAAATATAATTGGCCATTCACAAGTCAATCATTTCACATATAATTGAACATCAAATATGTAACTTTCTAAACGTTTCAACCTATGTAATCATCAACCATTCAGCCTGGTGATACTACTCAATTACATTATCCAACTCAACCATTTCATTATCAATATGATCATTTATATGCTTCAATTATATCTAAACATATTACCAAAGTATACACTTTCATACACAACATATAACCATTCAAGTTAAACACTATTTAGGGTCCAAAATCATCATCGTTCAAGATAAACACACACACACATACACACACACACAACAACAACAACAACAACGCCTATATACATGCCAAATAACCGAGTCCAGAACAATTAAAAGACTACTGAATCGAAGGCTGGATAGTGTGAGCACTTGGGCGATCCCATCGTCACGCTCTACAAAAGACAGCTAAAAGATAGGAAAACATAACAGAGTAAGCATTATGAATGCTTAGTAAGTTCATAGGCTTTAAAATAGTAAACTCACCTCAAATCACAATTAACAAAACAAATTAGATAACTACAACTTTCATGTTTTCATATTCAACAACAATATAGTGAGATCATCAAATACAAGTCTTATAGCATTTAAATTTGTACAATATAATTCAATTCAGTGCCATTCTATTAGGATTATCAAACATATACATCATTTACATTATTCCATTCACATATAGCTATTTCTAATTGTAAAACACATCATCATTCAACTATTTCTTATTAACCGATTAGCTTGATGAGCTATAATAAACAGGTATGGATACAAAGGTCTCTGTAGGCATCATATGTAATAAGAAAATACATTACTTCACCACACCGAAGTCTCCGTAAAGGCATAACTCTGTAATCCGGAACAAATGCAAGATTCTGGTATAATTAGTGAGTTTTTTTATACATCAGTATTCTATGTATCATTTCTTATACATATCCAGTATAATGTGCAAATGACCTTATTGGACTGCTAATCGTATCTTATACTTTCTTGCATTCACTCAGGCACATTCAATACATCAGATCAATTCTTTACAATTCAATCCATTTTCACCTTTTTGTACCAATTTGTATACAATTTAAAGTACATTCAAACAATATAAATTAATAATTTAGAAACATACACTACATTTACATATATAACTATACGATATGAACTTACCTGACCAAAAAGGTAATAAGTGCAATGTTAGGGACTAATCTGTAATTTTTCTTTTTTGTCAATTAACTTCTGGTTGATTCAAATCTTGATCTATACGATTATTTATTTCAAATTATTAGTTTCAAGCACTTTATACCATCTTATTTCAAGCATATGAAAATTTAATTTTCATTTTACAAAAGTTCCCTAAATTTCACATTTATTCAATTTAGCCCCTAAAACTGAAATTACTTTAACTTTCAAATTTGAGTTTCAGTTTTGAAATCGATATCAATTCCATCCTCTACAACCCTATATTAAAAAAATTACAGTAATTTCATTCTAATTTTGAAACATTCACACTTTAGTCCCTAAGTTGAGATATAATAATTTCCATTTTACAAATTAGTTATTTTTCATTTCTAACCTTAAAATCTTACAATTTAGTACCAAAAGCTTCAAGATTCAACAATGGAAAGATTTAAAATCTTTAACAGTTTCAGAAATTGACACACGGTTTAGCAAAATGAAGCACCCGGGATCTCTAAAACATAAAATTTATGAAAAACGGGCTTGGATTAGCTTACCATGCGAGAATAAAAGCTTGGCTGAAAATTTTGGCTTCTAACCATGGAGGGACGATGAAGAAGAGAGGAAAAAGATGAAGAAAATGGCCACTTACTTTTTGTTTTATGTTTTAATATCTTTTAATCAAATTTTAACATTAATATTAGCATATATTTAACTAATTAATAAGTACTAACCGTCCATATCTTTTGGATAAGTGGCTAATTTCCATTTAAAACCTTGATAAATCATTAGACAAACATTTTAACTAATAAAAATCTATAGATATTAACTTTTACGACTTCTACGATTTAGACCTTAGACCTTACTTAACTATCAATTCGAATAAATTTCTATACCAAAATTCAATATACTTATAAATTAAACTCGTAAATATTAAATAATAATATTTACAGACTTGATCATCAGAGAACGAGGTTTCAAAATCGCTGTTCCTAGTACCACTGAACAATAGGTTGTTACACTTGTGCTTTAGGAAAGGAAACAATCATGCGAGAAAAAATGACTAATAAGAACATCTTCTCCACCTACTAAAGAAAACCAAAAAGAAAATACTAGGTTGATCAACGCAATTGAAGCCAAAATGGCTAAAAACCAAACTTTGCGATAACTTGCTAAGACATAATTGATCAACAACCACTCTACATTGCCTTTCCAAATATAGAGACACCGTTAAACTGAAATCAGGGTTGATCCATCAATTACCCACTTTTCGTGGCTTGCAAAATAATAATCGTCACAAGCATCTCAAGGAGTTTCACATCGTCTATTCGAGCATGAAATTGCAGAAAGTAATAGAGGATCAAACAAAACTTCACACTTCCCCTTTCTCTTTAGCCAATTCGACTAAAAAATGGTTATTTATTTACCTCATGGATTAATTACTAGTTGTGTTGGAATAACACATTTATTTCTTGACAAGTTTTTTTTTCAAGGGAGATGTGTGGTATCCGACAGAAGGGTAAATGTTTTAATTATTAGAGTGTTGGGAAATATGCTCATATTGTAGTAAACATGTAAGTGTTTTCTATGTATTTGAACAGTGGATAAATAAATAAAGTTAATTTAACAATTTACCTTCATATATTTTGTGTTTCTATCTTTCATATTTTGTATACATAGTGAAATTGTGACAAGAAAATATTAGCTTATTGATTGTCTAAGTTCAAGCTGATGATAAGTGGCACTCGAAGAACATTTACATTGCGAGAAATATAACTTACTTCAGTAGATAATCTAAACGAGTCTATAATCCTCTAAAAGAATCAAAGTGAACATTTGATTCAAATACATAGAAGAATTAGTATGTCGTCTACAATTCCAATTAGAGAGATGACTAGTCTTGGCAAGAGTAGTAATTGACTCCACATGTAGAGACATAAATTTAGTCATTAGAAGAATAATACATTGAACTGGACCCAATTTGAATTAGCTTTAAATTCAATTTTGAATTAGCTTTAAATTCAATTTTTAATTAATTCACTTGTGAAGTTCAAAGTTTAAATTACCTAAATCATGAGTTAGTCATTGACCATGCATATTAACTCACGTGCTTTGATATAAATTGAGACATATGCTCTAAAGATGATCGAGCCGATAGCTGGTATGTTGGGTAAATGACTTGTGTATGACATGACTTTACTAGCAACAATGGAATTCATAACTCGAAGGATATCCTCACATTGACATTGTGTGCATTGATAAATATGGAAGGCAGTCACGCGATGCTTGTTCTCGAAAGAGCAATTTATCATGGTCATTAGTTGAGAGAGATCATATTAATCATCAAGAAGACACAATGGTGATAATGAGATAAATAAGATTGTATTGACTGAATGAATTTAACTCAAAGGAATCAAGAATATCATATGAGGGTAACACACACATGGCGAGGTCATTGGACAAAATAGCTGGATGGATTGCTTTCGTAAAGAATATACAATAAGGAGTTTTCAATCATGGTACTTTTTGTGGACTGACTCCACAATTTAGTAAATTGCGAATTATTGGAACAATGCTTTTGGACATAATTGCAACTCCTTGAGCCTAATTGTATATGTCAGATTAGTCTCTCTGCTAGCTCAACAAAAGCTCAATCGAATTGCATTTGAATTAGAAGAAAATTTTATTACTTTGGAAATAATTTAATTGAGTCAATTTATTCGATATGGAATTAAATTAGGTGGTTGTGAGGATTTGTTCAACTAGAGAATTTGATTAAAGAATTTTCTTAAAAAATAATTTGGAAAATCTTAGTGATTTTTTGGAAAATTAATTTTGACCAAGTAAAATTAAATGAATCAAAATAATTAAAAAAATATGATATTTTGAAAATTATTTTTCAAATCTGACAATTGGCTCAATGGGAAATTGAACTTGAAAATTGGACCCGAGAAAAAAAATTAAACTAGAGAACCAAAAACCTGAGATTGAAACCCAAAACTAGTTGAATTGGGCCCTGTGTGTGAAACAGGGTTGACGGTCCAACCGTTGGTTGGATTGGACTCGTAGGGTAGTCACTAGCCCGGATCGAATAGACAACAGTCGAATCAGCCAAGCCTATTCAAGAGAAAAAATGACGGTTCGGGGTACCGGGGGAGTCGTGCTGGTAATGGTACCACTGGGCACAATGAATGTGACGACGGCGATGCGACGATCGACGAATTGTCGACAGCGGCGGTTTTTCTGAGGTAGAGCAATGGAAAAATTAGACTTCTAGTGGGACTCTACTGGTAATTTGATTTCAAATTAATTTTTCTAAAGATAATATTGTTTTAATAAATTTAATATTTAATTTAATTTAATATTTATCTAGATAATATTTTATTAATTTAATATTAATGTGATTAATTCTAATCCTAGTTGAACTATCTCTAAACTCTACTTATATAAAGAGTGCATTAATCATTATTCTCATACACTTGAATTCAAGAAAAGTTGTAGAGAGAAAATTCTTTGAAGAAATTATTTCAAAAAATTTCTAGAGATATTCTAATTATTTATAACCTAACCCTAAAAGTTTAGAGAAATTATGAAAATGCCTCAATGGTAATTTTGTGATTTTTTTATTCGAAGTGAGCACATACTTAGTAGACGTGAGCTTGAGGATAGCGGAGAAAATTACTCGATCGAAACGTTCATCCTAGACAAACCATAAAGTTATGATTTTGATTAAGTGTTTATTACTTTAGATAACACAACCAAGTTCTTATTTTTGGAAATACAATTTAAAACTCTGATTTTTCCTTAGACATATTGTTCGCTACGTTTTTCGAAGCCGACTTTCCAACGATTGGTATTAGAGCCAAGTTGTGCTCTATCTATAAGTATAAACTAGTAACCAAAATAGATTTTTCTTCTTCTTAAATGATTTGATTACATAGAAAATGACATTATTTAGATCTTATGCATGCGTGGAGTTATATATGGGAATGGAAGCAATATTGTATATTTTTTATTTTTGTCAAGGTTGTGGTCATTAGGAATAGACCATGGACTTAGGGGCAAAGCCAGAACAAATTTTTAGGGGAGGCCGAATAAAATTTTAATTTTTTATAGACTATATCTTTATAATTTTTAAAGGATTAAATCAAATTTTTATAATTTTAGGGGGTCGAAGTGAAATTTTACCTTTACTAATTTTAAATTTTTAAAAAAATTTCAGGGCCTAAATAAAAATTTTACATTTTAGGGGAGGTCGGGGTCCCTACCAACCCTCCTAAATCCACCTCTACGTGGACTATCATCTCCACGTAGGACTTTTTTTTAATTCACAGAATTCTTGTGAGTCGGAAATGGACATAGGACTTAAATGTAATTTTTTCAAAAGAAGTCCATGACGAGAAGAAGATGGAGAGATGGCGGTTGAAGACCCAAGAAATACCTTATGGTGAAAAACTATGTAATTTTGTTTTTCATTTATTTTCTAGAAATAAAACCATGGAAACCTTGACCGGCAATTCTATTTTAGTTATCCATCTCTTTATATATTTGTTCTATAATTGTTTATAGTATTTATATTATGTTATATTATATTATACTTGTGATATATATATGCATGAAATGATTAACAATTGGTCGATTAAAAAATAAGAAGTTTGGTAATGCAAAAATACATGTGTTGTATTGTTTCATTCACCTTTTTGGGTTATTTTATTGTTGTGAGAAGTGTGGTAATGAGAAGATGCATGTCTAGGATTGGCTTTGACAAAGAAAGACTTGATTTTTAAACGGTAAAATAAGTCTCACCTCCCTTTCTTAGACCCTACTTGGTGCACTATTCACATTCACTTTTTTAGTCTTTCCCTTAAACGAAAAACTATGAAGAATCATATGTGAATATGATAAAATTGTTGTAGCATGCCATGCACATATTGGAAGCATGTCATATAGATTAGGTAAGAATGTCACTAGGACTATTGTATGATCATTCTTGAAATCTGGGATAAAAAACCTTGAATGTTTTTTTAAAAAATATTGAGTGGCAGAAGGTCCCTAAATAAGACATACGACCTCCATTCATGGTCCCTAAGTGATAGCATGATAATGTTTTGAGTCAGCTCCTACCCTGGCTGCACCTTAAGGTAAAATTTATCATGTGGGTTCACTGGATGAGATCTCTTTTTAAGGACAACTAGTCATGCATGAATTTCAGTGAGATTGTCCCCAGATGACTCACAAATGAAAGCATGTTCATGATGGGTGTTGAGTTAAAGGTTACACATTCAAGATCGTCTCTTATTAAACAGTTTCCCAAGAAACAATATTTAAGCTAGAGATAATGGCCAAACATTAATCAATCGTTGGTTCGTCTAATTTCTTGAGAATAAAAATTCATGAACTGATTGGATGTAATCCATGTTCTTGCTTTTTAATCATGGGACCCCAAGACGACATGATTGATGGATGTGAGAATGATTGTAGCAACAAAAAAAATGTTTTAAAGGATGTTCATGATGGGTAAGTTTATTAAAATAAGTTACAATTTGATGTAATGAAGAACATACGGGCTGCCACGCAAGTTGCCGCACCAACATCGTTAAAAATTGATGTTTTAGCCATAATTTACATTAAAAAAAGTGATTTGACTTTTTTTGAAAGGTTAATGGTAAACTTTAGATAAAAAAAAGAATAAGGGTCAAATTAACAAAAGATGTAAATATTGATGGTTAAATTTGATATTATGCCTAATGATCGTGCCTCGACGTGCGTGTATCAAGGTAATGAATCAACACAATTATCTCTAAATATCTAATGGTACACTACAAGTATGATAGATCGAGTTGTAATATTTATAGTGTTACAATGGAACACCCGAATATTTCAAGTATCGAACCAAAGAGAGTTCAAAGACAAAGAGATTCCTAAACAACAAACATATAAATAGGAAGTCTAGCTAACTACTCGTGAGGTATTATATTATGAAAACTTATAATCAAGGGTAAATTACATTAATCGGCTACCTAATGCTAAAAAGGACCAAATTGTAAAACAATCAAAATTAGAAAATTAACAATTCAGTACACAAACAAGCAATTGGTTGACTTCCATTTGTTGATTAGTCTTTGGATTAAGGATCTAAAAGGTTAAACTTCCAATTGGCTCAATTTTACCTCTTTGGTTACCACTTTACCAAATTAGACAATTTAGTTTGGTTTAGCTCTCGACCTCACCAAACTAACTCGGGACAATCATATTGGTGCTCAATAGGATCTCCTCTCGATCTTATCTATCTAAATTTTCACCTAAAGATGTAAATTCTATGTTTTGAGGTTTATTCGATTTGGCCCAATTTTTATGATTTAATTCTTTACCAACAATTAATCAAACAACATTTTCATCAGCCAATCACCATAAATTTAGTTAACAACCCAACACATACTCAAATCATACATAAAAATAAGCACAAAAGTAGGGTTAAGAAAATCTTAGAAATTTCTTGATGGAAGCTTGAAGAAGATGATGACAGCAACAACAGAGATAGAAAACAAATAAAGTTTAGATTTTTTGGACTTTAGAGAGAAAATAAAATTGAAATATATTGAAAGATTTGGATGAAAATAAACATACAAAACAAAGTTAAAGTACCAAAGTGCAATTAATACTAAAGCTATAGTAAAAACTAACTAAATTACCAACTAAAACTAACTAATCTCGGAAAAGCTATGAACTAAAACCCTAAAAAAATGAAGAATAAGTAACTACTAAGCTTAAAAGATGAAAGAAAAGGTGGCTCCCCTTAAGTTACCGGCCAAAAATGCCTTTCAATAGCTAAATACAATTCCAAATTTTAGACAAAAATGACCCTAAAAGTTGTATTTTGGCTTAGGTTGATGTTGGAAAAAAGACTACTCCTACAGCTATTTTCTCCTCTTCACGCACAGTGTCGCAACACCTTAGATAGTAGCAAACTCGTGGTTTTGAGGGGACTCAATGTCACGACATCCTACCCTTGGTGTCGTGACATCACTAGTGTTGGCTCTAATTTCTTCATTTCATCACCTCCAGGGATATCACAATTTTGGAGGCTCGATAATGCGATGTTGCCATGGTGTCGTGACATCCTACCTTCAGTGTCTCATCTCTCTTAACAGTAGGCTCCATGTTAATTTCGCGTTGAAGTTTTGCATCATCAAGGAGAAAGGTCTTGATGTCATTACATCACTATTATTAATGTCGTGACACCCACTTTGAATGATGTTTTCTTTTAGGTTGGGCCATTGTTGTCTTCCTACACCAACTTAAAAACCTCATTAGGTCCCCATGGCACCATGTTGCCTATTTGGGTCTTAAAAATGAGCAAACTCAGCCAAAAATATTTATTAATGGTGAAAGCTAAAATTCAAAAAAAAATCATAGAAAAGACACTTCATTTGCATGAGAATAAGCTCATCGAGTGTTTTGCTGAGCCTAATTTGACGTATCAAATCATGACAGTTCACCTAAATCAAAATGGAAGAAATGATAATTTTTCTGAGTAAAATGTCAATTATAATTTTTCTAAGTAAAATGTTAATTTGGTTGAAGTAAATGACATAATTATTGCATTCATTTCTCGAGACAATATTGCGAATAATATAAAATAGTGAATGATAAACTCTAAGGCCATTAGATAGTTTTCGGTAATAGAAACGTCTTTGTATCCTACTTCCAAGTGGAAAAATGAGAAGAAACCATCCATCTTTAAACCATTCATAAGGATATCGAACTGAGTATTTTGATAGTGTTGAAATATTAATTTTTTTTCTTATGGATTGTTTTAAAGCAATGCTTGTGTATCACCCCATACCCAACACAATCGCCATGTTTGTGGGAAATGCCATATTCATCACTAGAGAAAGTACAATCTCATTTGCAATTCAATTCAAAAATTAATACATGCTATTAATTTCAATACATAATTACAACATGTTATATAATCATATTAGATATTAAACGAGCTTACGAAAGCTCTTTCGATAAAATGAGGTTGGCTGAGGACTAAAATCTAAAATTTTCAAAATTATCATGTAACCTTCCCAAACCGACCTAGATGTTATGGCCAATTTGTGAAGACAACATTAGCCAACTAAATGGCTAAGTTAACCTACAGACCTAAGAAAAGCTCTAATTCGACTCGTTTAAGAAAAAACTACGATTTGATCATTGAGTTAATTTGAAAATATAGATGATAAACTGCAATTTATACATATTTTTATCTCATGCTTATCACATTTATAGATGATTTCTCCTTAGATTTGGAGAATTCGATGCTCCTAATTCTTTAATTTCATGTTTTATACTTAGGCGAGCATAGGAGAGTAAAAAGAGCGAGAAATGAGCCGAAAACAGAGAAAATGGACCCACGTGGGAAATCAACATGGCCTAGACTTCCTCACACGGGCGTGGCACACGGTCGTGTCCATCTAGCAGGATCGAAGCATGACTTATATGGGTAGACTACATGTCTGTCTCTATTCAACAGCCTTGACCACGGGCTGGAGTAATCGCACACGGGCATGTCACAGGGGCGTGTTCCTGCCGAGCCCAAGTATAGTCATATTCTGAAAAGGCCACTTTTGAGGGATCTTAGACATTATAAAGCCTATTTAAACACCGGATGAGGCACTTAGAGGAGACACGTGGAGTAGGAGGCAAGGAATTACTATAGGGAAGCCGATTGATCCATCTCGGAAGCCGGATTCATGGTCAAGACTGAAGATCTCCCTTCAATTTCCATTCAGGGGTTTTGGGTTTTATTTATGTTTTGTTATCTTTATTCTTTTGGGATGTTTTCTTTCTTAGTTATGAACTAAACTCCCTAAATACCTAAGGGAAATGAAACCTAAGACAAATCTTGTTATTATTATCTGAATTGTATGATAAATATTTGACTTGTTCTTAATTATGTGTTCTAAATTCTTTTTTTAATATTCCAAAATATTGATTCAAGTTAATGCTCTTATTCAGAGGAGGAATAGACCCTGTTTAAGAGTAATTTTTTTGTAATTAAGCGGAATTGATTTCACGCCTAGTGATAGGGTGATAAGATTTTGCCGGATTAGGGTAAAACCTAATAAGGGGATCTATAGATCGAGTTAATGCAACACTAGGGCGTTAATTAGGAAGGGATTTCAATTAATCAACTTAGGGTTAGACGTTATTAGTCTCGAGAGAGATAATAATATAACTTAGAGATTTCTACGGATCAAGTCAAATGAATAAATCGTCTGATTCAGAGTCAAATAACAAGTGAAGTCTAGGTGGATTTTTCCTTGGGTATTGTCTTAATCAATAGAGTTCTCCCAAAAGCTTTTCCCAAATTTCTCTCTGTGCATCCTTAGTTTAGTTAATTAGTTGATATAAACAAACCCCTTAATTTTAGGCTAAATAATAAAAAGAAAGTAATTACTAGTACTCTTGGTTCCTTTGGGTTTGACAATCTGGTCTGGCTAAAGCTATACTACTGTTCGATAGGTACACTTGCCTTTATCGTGATAATAGTTAGTTTCAAGAATGATTAATTATAAATTTTTAAAATCTGTCGCGAATATCATGTATCAAGTTTTTGGTGCCGTTTCCGGGGAACTAGGATATTTGGAACACTCGATTTTTATTACTTTAGCCATTCTACTTTATTTACAATTTAAATTTGTATTTTCTTTTCTAATTTTTCTTTTATTCGTTCTTGACAGGTTTTTATAGTGTATGACTAGAAGAAACCCGTCGGGACCATTACTGTTTGATAGTGAGATCGATCGCACAATTCGCAGAAACCGAAGAGAAATAAGGTGAAGCTTAAGATACACGGAGGAAGAACAAGAGGACGATACTTCAACCACAACTGAGGAGATGGCTGAAAACTAGGAAAATCCTCTACCTCCTGCGATTGCCGCTGATCCAGTAAATCAAAATCCTACTCTACGTACTATGTATGATTATGCTAAACCTTCTTTAACAGGAACTAAGTCAAGTATAGTTAGGCCTGCTGTTGCTGCAAATAATTTTGAACTAAAACCTAACACAATTTAAATGATACAACAATTTGTTCAGTTTGAGGGTTTGCAGGATGAGGATCCCAACGCTCACTTGGAAAATTTCTTAGAGTTTTACGACACTTCTAAAAAAATGGCGTTTCTGATGATGCCATTCACCTTCAGTTGTTTCCCTTTTCATTGAGGAATAAGGTTAAACAATGGTTAACCCATTACCACGAGGGTCAATCACTACTTGGGAACAAATGACCGAAAATTTTTTACTAAAATATTTTCCATCGGCTAAAACAACCAAATTACGTAATGATATCTCCTCTATTGTGCAGATGGATTTAAAAACACTCTACGATGCATGGGAGAGATACAAGGATCTATTGAGAAGGTGCCCTCACCATGGGTTACCACTCTGGCTATAGGTTCAAACGTTTCACAATGGCTTGAATCTTTTGACTCGACAGATGATCAACGCAGCTGTTGGGGAACTATCAATAATAGGACACCTGAGGATGCTTATGAATTTATAGAAGAGATGTCACTGAATAATTATCAGTGGCAAGTCATGAGGACAAAGCCAACAAAAACAGCCGGCATTTTTAACGTCGATTCGGTCACCATGCTCTCTAATCAGGTAGAACTTTTGAGTAGAAAAATTGACGGTTTTCTTGGTTCTTTATAGGTTCACCCAGTAATGCAGTGCGAAGCAAGTGGAGGTGGATCAAGCAATTCAGAATACCCACCCTATGGCCACAACATGGAGAGCGAGCAGTTAAATTACATGGGTAATAATCCTCGATCTCAAAATAATCCTTATAGTAACACTTACAATGCAGGTTGGAGGAACCACCCAAAATTTTCATGGGGAGGCCAAGGAAATCAGAGACCACCACTACCTCTAGGCTTCCAACAACCACCCTACCAACAAGAGAAAAAGCCGAACCTCGAGGAGATGCTAACAAAATTCATCTCGATGTCAAAAACTCATTTTTAGAGTACTGAGACAACACTTAAGAATCAACAAGCATCGATCAAGGGATCGAAACTCAAATAGGTCAGCTCGCTAAATTGATATCTAAACGACCACAAGGTAGCCTATCGAGTAACACTGAATCTAACCCAAGGGAGCAACTCAATGCAATTACCATTCAAGATGAGGAAGGGTTAGTTACACCTAAACCAGAACCGAGGCAAGGAACTGTGGTAAGTAAAGGTAAAGGTGAGGTGGACCACAATGACTAGAAACTGGTAAGTAAAGAGTACAAACCTCGTGTGCCATACCCGAATGCGATAAGGAAAAACCGCACAGACGATCAATTCGGTAAATTCCTTATATTATTAAAGAAGTTACATAGTAACTTAGCGTTTATTGAAGCTCTTTCGCAGATGCCAAACGCAGTTAAATTCTTCAAGGAGCTTTTAACAAATAAGCGAAAGTTGGATGAGGCGTCGCATGTGGAGCTAAATGTAGTTTCCTCAACAATACTACAGAATAAGCTGGCCAACAAATTAAAAGATCCAGGGAGTTTTACGATTCCCTCTTTAATTGGTAGCCTAGATGTTAATAATGCTTTGGCTGATTTAGGGGCTAGTATCAATGTTATGCCTTACAAAATGTTTAAACAACTAGGTCTTGGGAAACCCAAACAAACTAGGATGAGTATTCAGTTAGCCGATAAAACAATCAGATTTCCTAGGGGGATTATTGAAGATGTACTCATTAAAATTGACAAATTTATATTCCCAGTTGATTTCGTTGTTCTAGAAATAGAGGAGGATAGTAACGTTCTTTTAATTTTAGGGAGGCCCTTTTTAGCAACCGCTAAAACAATAATTGATGTTAGCACAAGTGAACTCACACTTCTTGTGGGAGACGAAACAATCACCCTTCAAGCTCGTAAAATGAGTAACACATCAAAACTTGAAGGTGGTTGTATAAATCGTTCTACTAAAACTGACAATGTAGTGCAACCTACTTTGCAGGAAATAAGTTCGAAGAACCTACATGAGCCATGTTTGAGCAACAACAAAGGACCTCTCTATGAAGAATGAAGGCTACAAATCGAGGAACTAGATGAATGGTGGATACATAAATTGAGGACACACGATAAACGAAAACCACGCTATGATGATCTCAATGTCGCACCAAATAAACTTAAGGTTGGAGTGTAACGCCCTAATTTTTGGGACTTCTGTGAATTTTGGTGAATTTTAGAATTTCTGTGTTTTGACTATTTGGCATGGGTTTAATTATGTTAGTGGGCCTCTAGAAGGCCCAAGTTTAAGATTAAGTCTAGGGTTTAATTAATTTTGATCCATAAGGGAAAAATGAGGTTCTGGTTAACTGGGGTCTTAAATATTATTTGGGTAAAATAAGACGTAAGGAAGCAAGTGGCAAAGTGGCATGTGGCGCCACTGGGAAGGCTATAAAAGTGGCGTGTAGAAGTGTAGGAAGAGCCTAAGTTCGAGCTGCAGGACAAGCAAATAAGGTGTTTATTTTTTGTGCACAAAAAGGGGAGGTGATGGAACTCAAGGGGGAACTCTGTTAGGGAGAGTTTAAGATGAAAAGGGGATTGACTAAGGATAAAGATAAGGGAGGAAATCTAGGAGCTGATCAAGGAGCAAGAGGTGGCCTGCCAAGGGACTTTGGCATGGGAAATTCGGCTAGGTATTGTAGCAGTGGGAATTTCGGCATTTGGGTGTGTTGTGCCGATTCTCTGACCATCATTCTTTCTCCTCTTTTCTTTATTTTTCTCTCCACCTACCTTCTCCTCTTCTTTCTCCATAGCCAAATTCTTCTACCACTTTACTCTTCACCACTTCCTTATTCTTTTTATTTTTAAGCCTTACAACCGAATATCACAAAAGCTGAAAACCCGAAGGTTCATATTGTCTGTGCCGAATTCTCCTAGCAAACCTATTGATTTCTTTTCATCTTTCTTCATCCTTTGTGATCAACTCTTTCTTTCTCTGAGCCCCAAACCTTTGTCGACAAAACCACTACAAAAACCCTCATCTCTTCTTCACTGTACTAAAAGCTGAAAAACCCCATATTTTAGGGGCATAGCCGAATTCTTAGATCATTAAAGGATCGACTTCTGCTAGGATTTGAGGGTTAGATCTACATTGGGATCAAATAAGAGCTTAATGGAAATCGTTGGCTGAAGAAACTGGTGGTAAGTTTTCGAATCTATTCTTTATTTCGGGATTTAGAAAAGCCAAAATCCCTAAAGGCTTAGGGAGGTTGTCGATTGGGCTTTAAGGCTCTAAGGGATTGTGACAATTGTTTATTATGATGATAGTGCAATTCAGAGGCTGCTAATCAGAGGCTTTGACAAGGGGAAACGACTGAATCTAAACACAATCGCTAGTTTCGGCAAAGGTAGGTTCGCTAGTGCCAAAGTGCTTTGGGCCGAATGTGGTAAGGGGTTAGTTATAGTTCGTTTTAGTAGTTAGATTAACGTTTAGTAATCTATTTGTAGGCAGTTCGTGTGTGGATCTCGTATTTGGTAAATTCAAGTGTTAAGACTATAGAATGCGATATTTTGTGCATTATGACGTTTTGGGCTTAATGGGCCTAAACTGGGCTAATGGGCCCACAGGCCCACTTTGGTTAAAAGACGAGGTAAGTGTTTCTGAATACTTGGTGAACGATAAAATGAGCATGAAACCCTAGCCATAGGTAATAATTACTGAAATACCTTTATACATGCAAAATTACCATTATACCCCTAGATGTAAATTGACCATTATACCCTTAGGGTTATTTTGGACTAAAAAGCATGATGACCTGATTCTGTATGATGTATGCCATGATTGTGTATTTGTTGCATGGGGACATGGGTTATATTATGGAGGAAGCGTCCTGGTGGCATAGCCACAAATTATCTGATCTGGTGGCTCTGCCACATATATCTGTTCTGGTGGCTCTGCCACGATTATCTGTATCTGGTGACTCTGTCACATTATCTGTTCTGGCAGCCATGCTGCATATTTCTGAGGCGTGTAGCGGTTGGGTGGGTCGAGTAGTCTCCCCACATGGTGAAAGGTTGGTAAGGGGGTGTATGTGGTTGGTTATGGGTTGGGTTCTGCATATACATGAAATATATGATCTGATCTGTTATGGGCCTACGGGCTTAATTCTTTATTCTGTTCTGGGCTAAGGCCAATTTATTCTGTTTTGTGGTTTGATTCGATATGGGCTATGGTTGGGTTCATTTTACACACTGAGTTTCCCCAAACTCATCCCCTATTTTCATCCATGCAGGTAATCCCCAACCATAGTGGGCTTGGAGCTGTGAGGCATTCGGAGTGGCCACGTGAGTCTGCAAATTTGGTTTCTTTCTGATGAACTGGACGTCCTTTTATTTTCATTTATGGTTTTGGGTTTTTCAAATGTAATAAGGCCGCTCAATTATTTTATGGTTTTGATTTATATTTTATTATGATGAACTTAATTTACATTAACTATCAAAATGGGCTAGATCCAGGGTTCGTTTTCAAAAACATAAATTTATTTCAAAGTAACACGATCTCAAACAAGGCTTCTATTATGATAACGTTTTCCAAAATTAAATATGTTTTATTTTAAAATGAACATAATTACAATGGTAACCTAAAGAAATACACGATGTTAGAGTGTGGCAATGGCGGTGTGCATGTCTAGGATTGGATCCAAAAGAGCATTGTACTTAAGCAGTCCGATGGACTCACCTCCTCTTTTCTGGTTTCTTACTTGGTGCACAGCTTCCATTCACTTTAACCCTTAATGAATTAGCCCTTTGAACATCAAGTACGATTTCCTGGACTAAGAATGGATAAATGTTTTTTTACGTTTCGATGTGGCACGTCAGATCCGGTCATAACGTCTAGGCCGGGTTTGGGGTGTTACATTTAGTGGTATCAGAGCCAGGTTGCAACAACTCGGCTGTGGAATGGGTTTACAAAAACAAAGATTTTCAAAAAAAAATTCAGTTTTTAAATTTTGGATCTTTTAAAGGTGGCATTCCAAATCTCCGGCCCAAGCCTGTAAGTATTACTCTGAACTTCTCTGAATATTTTATTGAAATATCTGTCTGTACTGGAAACCCACTAGGATAGGATGATACTGAAACCATAGGAAAATTTGATAAGAGACTGAAGTGGTAGCTAGACTTCGATTCTGCGAAAACAATCTCTGGAATACTGTCTGATTCATAAAACATCTGTAATAAACATTGGAATGATATTAATGCATAAAATTCATAATCAGATAATACGATATGAGTACAAGAGCCACTCGTGGAATAGATCGTGGACGTGGCCGTGGAAGGGCTCGAGTGAGATCTTCTTCTTCGGGACATATGCCGGCGGCAGATGCACCGGTACCATCGGCAACGGAAGTGGAGTCTCATGATCGTGGTGCTGGGGATGACGCCCTATCGCAGGCAATGCTTCGTGTTCTGGAAAGGGTTGCTGGGGCAAGTACGGGCAATGAAGTTCGGGGATCCATTTCTGAACGACTCCGGGCCAACGGAGTTGAGATCTTTAGGGGTGTGTCCGGTGTAGCCCCAAATGTGGCAAAATATTGGTTGGAAGCCATGGAACAGATTATGGACAACTTGGACTGCTTGGTGGAGTAGAAGCTGAAAGGAGCCGTATCGTTGCTACGAGGTGAGGCCTATCAGTGGTGGCTCACTGTGAGAGAAGGGACCCTAGCTGATAGGGTAAGTTGGGAACTGTTTAAGATAGCCTTTAAAGGGAAGTATGTTGGAGCGAGTTATGTGGACGCCCGCAGGAAGAAATTCCTGAATCTGGTGCAAGGAGGTAAAACAGTTGCCGAGTACGAGGCCAAGTTTCTGAGGTTGAGCCGGTATGCTGTGGACATAGTTGCTACGGAGTATGAGCGAAGTGTGCACTTCGAGGATGGTCTTAGAGATGACCTCAGGGTGTTGATCGCTCCACAGAATGAGCGAGACTTCGCGGTCTTGGTGGAGAAGGAAAAAATCACTGATGAGGTTAAGCATGCTGAAAAGTAAAATCGGGAGAAGGATCAGAACCATTTCCAGAGGAATTCAGGACCCTCGGGTAGTGCTAATAGGAATGTTAAGAGAGCAAGAGTGGAGGAACCAGTTCGAGCAGTGCCGATGAATGTGGTTAGACCACCAATCTATGGAGACTATGGTAAGGTACATTTGGGCGAGTGTAGGAAACGCTCTGGTGCTTGTTTCTGATGTGAATCTATGGAGCATAGATTTAAGGACTGTCCTCAGAGAACTGATCAGGCTCAGGTTGCTGTACAGAGGGTTGCTCAACCCGTAAGAGGTGGACCCCAACCACTGAGAGGACGTGGAGAAGGTAGGGGTAGAAATTGAAATGGTCGAGGTCGAGGGGCACCTGGCAGAGTTGTCAAAAATGCTGAAGCTCGACAACCAGCATTGGTGTATGCACCTCGACATCGAGAGGAGGCCGACGCACCTGACATCATAACTGGTACGTTCTTGGTTTCTGGCATGCCATATACTGCTTTGGTGGATATTGGATCTACTCATTCCTATGTTACATGTGCCATATCTGGGTCGTTGGGTGTGCACTCTGAGAAAATTGTGAGTGGGGTATCTGTGTTAAGTCCTTTAGGTCACTCGGTTAGGGTGGACAAACTGTATAGGGATGTACCCTTAGAAACTCAAGGTAGGATTTTCTCTGGGGATCTGATGGAATTACCATTTGGAGAATTTGATCTCATTCTGGGAATGGACTGGCTTGTTAAGCATAAGGCGACTTTAGATTGTGCTGCTAAACGAATGGTGTTAAGGACTACGGAGGATAAGGAGGTTATGATGATAAGCGAGCGAAGGGATTATTTGTCTAATGTGGTGTCGGCATTGAGGGCCGAAAAATGGATTCGAAAAGGTTGTGAGGCTTATTTGGCATTTGTAAGCCAGTCGGAAGTGGAGGGATTGACAGTGGATAAGGTTAGGACCGTAAAGGAATTCCAAGATGTTTTTCCGGAGGAGCTCCCAGGATTGCCTCTGAACCGAGAGGTTGAGTTTGGAATTGATCTATTGCCTGGAATAGCACCAGTGTCCATCGCACCGTATAGGATGGCACCGAAGGAGTTGGTGGAGCTGAAAGCTCAAATTCAAGAGTTGTTGGATAGGGGCTTCATTAGGCCAAGCGTGTCTCCATGGGGAGCACCAGTGCTATTTGTGAAGAAGAAGGATGGTACAATACGGATGTGCATTGATTATCGCCAGTTGAACAAACTGGCAATTAAGAATAAGTATCCACTGCCAAGGATTGACGATCTGTTTGACCAGCTTAGAGGGGCTTCTGTATTTTCCAAGATCGACCTTTGATCCAGATATCATCAGTTAAGGGTCAAGGAGGCAGATATCCATAAGACGACGTTCAGGGCTCGGTATGGTCATTATGAGTTTCTGGTTATGCCATTTGGGCTGACGAACGCTCCTGCAGCATTTATGGATCTGATGAATCATGTGTTCCAACCATTTTTGGATCAGTTCGTAGTCGTCTTTATTGACGATATTCTGGTATATTCTGAAACTGAAGCAAAGCATGATGAGCATCTCCGTGTAGTGCTACAGTTGTTAAGGGAAAAGGAACTTTATGCGAAGTTCAGCAGGTGTAAATTTTGGTTGAGGGAGGTAACTTTCTTAGGACATGTGGTCTCTGCTGAGGGGATTAGGGTGGACCCTCGAAAAATTGAAGCGGTTTTGGAGTGGAAGCCGCCTAGGTCGGTGTCAGAAATATGGAGTTTCCTAGGATTGGCAGGATACTACAGAAGGTTTGTGGAAGGTTTTTCTGTGTTGGCTGCACCTCTGAAAAAACTCATAAGGAAAGGGGTACCGTTTGTATGGACTGAGACCCAGCAGGAAACTTTTGAAAAGTTGAAGAAAGTTCTGACTGAAGCACATGTGTTAATCCAGCCGGAGTCTGGGAAGGATTTTACTATGTACAGCGACGTATCACATGTAGGTTTGGGCTGCGTGTTAATGCAGGAGGGTAAGGTGGTTGCATATGCGTCACGGCAGCTTAAGCCTCATGAGGGGAACTATCCTACTCATGATTTGGAGTTGGCGGCAGTGATATTTGCACTTAAGATTTGGAGACATTACTTGTACGGGGAAAGGTGTATTATATACATAGACCATAAGAGTCTTAAGTATTTGTTGACGCAGAAGGAGCTGAACCTTAGACAAAGGAGATGGATTGAGTTGCTTAAGAATTATGACTGTTCGATTGAGTATCACCCAGGCAAGGCTAATGTGGTAGCCGATGCTTTGAGTCGTAGAACCGTATCTGATCTGAGAGCAATGTTTGCTTGTTTGAGTCTGTATGATGATGGCAATTTGCTGGCTGAATTGCAAGTAAGGCCAACCTGGGTGGAGTAGATAAAGGAAAAGTAGTTGGAAGATGAGTCTTTGGTCGCTCGTTTTCAACAAGTTAAGGAAGGGGAAACTTCTGAGTTCGGTTTAAATGGTGATGGAGTTCTGTGTTTTCGAGGAAGAATTTGTGTTCCGAAGGACTCTGATTTAAGGCAGACAATATTGAAGGAAGCTCATGGGGGACTATGTGCCATGCATCTTGGAGGGAATAAGTTGTATCACGACTTGCGAGAATTGTACTGGTGGCTTGGGCTTAAACGAGAAGTAACAGAATTCGTGGGGAAATGTCTGACATGCCAGCAAGTGAAAGCTGAGCATCAATTACCTTCTGGACTATTGCAGCTAGTGAAAATACCACTTTGGAAGTGGGAGAGGGTAGCCATGGACTTTGTGAGTGGGTTGCCTTTGACACCATCGAAGAAAGACTCGGTATGGGTGATTGTGGATAGGTTGACCAAATCGGCCCATTTCATACTAGTACGTACTAACTTTTTGCTTCAAAAGTTATCCAAGTTGTATGTGGCAGAGATTGTACGACTTCATGGAGTCTCAGTTTTGATTATCTCTGACCGGGATCCTAGATTCACATCTCGATTTTGTCAAAGGTTGTATGAGGCGTTGGGGACGCGGTTGAACTTCAGTACAGCTTTTCATCCCCAAACTGATGGTCAGTCGGAAAGGGTCATTCAGATTCTGGAGGACATGTTAAGGGGATGTGTGATTGACTTTCGAGGTAGTTGGGAGGATTACTTGCCGTTGGTAGAATTTGCGTACAATAACAGTTATCAGGTGAGTATTCGAATGGCACCGTATGAAACACTGTATGGACGAAGGTGTCGTACACCTAGTTGTTGGACGGAGCTAGGGGAGCGACAAGTTCTTGGACTGGAATTGGTGGCAGATACTGAGGCTAAGGTCAGAATAATTAGGGACTGTTTGAAAGAAGCATCTGATAGGCAAAAATCGTATACAGATTTGAAGCGTAAGGAGATTGAGTACTCAGTAAGAGATATGGTCTTCTTAAAGGTTTCTCCTTGGAAGAAGATGATGAGGTTTGGTAAGAAAGGCAAGTTGAGTCCGCGGTTCATTGGGCCTTACCGGATTTTAAAGCGAGTAGGCCCAGTGGCTTATCATTGGAACTGCCTCCTAAGCTAGACAGGATTCACGATGTTTTTCACGTCTCCATGTTACGGCGCTATCGTTCTGATCCTGCTCATATCGTGCCAGTTGCAGAAATCGACGTTCAAACTGATTTAACCTTTGAGGAGGAGCCTGTGCAAATATTGGCTCGAGACGTTAAGGTCCTCAAAAGGAAATCTGTCCTATTAGTGAAAGTGTTTTGGCGTAACCATGGAAAAGAGGAAGCTACGTGGGAGCCAGAATAGGCGATGCTACAGCAATACCCTCATCTGTTTGAATCATGTAAAATTTCGAGGACGAAATTTCTTTAAGGAGGGTAGAGTTGTAACACCCCAATTTTCAAGACTTCTGTGAATTTTGGTGAATTTTATAATTTCTATGTTTTGACTGTTTGGCGTAGGTTTAATTATGTTAGTGGGCCTCTAGAAGGCCCAAGTTTAAGATTAAGTCTAAGGTTTAATTAATTTTGATCCATAAGGGAAAAGGGGGTTCTGGTTAACTTGGGTCTTAAATATTATTTGGGTAAAATAAGACGTAAGGAAGCAAGTGTCAAAGTGGCATGTGGCGCCACTGGGAAGGCTATAAAAGTGGCGTGTAGAAGTGTAGGAAGAGCCCAAGTTCGAGCCGCAAGACAAGCAAATAAGGTGTTTATTTTTTGTGCACAAAAAGGGGAGGTGATGGAACTCAAGGGGGAACTCTGTTAGGGAGAGTTTAAGATGAAAAGGAGATTGAGTAAGGATAAACATAAGGGAGGAAATCTAGGAGCTGATCAAGGAGCAAGAGGTGGCCGGCCAAGGGACTTTAGCATGGGAAATTCGGCTAGGTATTGTAGCAGTGGGAATTTCGGCATTTGGGTGTGTTGTGCCGATTCTCTGACCATCATTCCTTCTCCTCTTTTCTTTATTTTTCTCTCCACCTACCTTCTCCTCTTCTTTCTCCATAGTCAAATTCTTCTACCACTTTACTCTTCACCACTTCCTTATTCTTTTTATTTTTAAGCCTTACAGTCGAATATCACAAAAGCCAAAAATCTGAAGGTTCATATTGTCTGTCCCGAATTCTCCTAGCAAACCTATTGATTTCTTTTCGTCTTTCTTCATCCTTTGTGATCAACTCTTTCTTTCTCTGAGCCCCAAACCTCTGTCGGCAAAACCACTACAAAAACCCTCATTTCTTCTTCACTGTACTAAAAGCTGAAAAACCCCATATTTTAGGGCCATAGCCGAATTCTTAGATCATTAAAAGATCGAATTCTGCTAGGATTTGAGGGTTAGATCTACATCAGGATCAAATAAGAGCTTAAGGGAAATCGTTGGCTGAAGAAACTGGTGGTAAGTTTTCGAATCTATTCTTTATTTCGGGATTTAGAAAAGCCGAAATCCCTAAAGGCTTAGGGAGGCTGTCGATTGGGCTTTAAGGCTCTAAGGGATTGTGACAATTGTTTATTATGATGACAGTGCGATTCAGAGGCTGCTGATCAGAGGCTTGGACAAGGGGAAACGACTGAATCTAAACACAATCGCTAGTTTCGGCAAAGGTAGGTTCGCTAGTGCCAAAGTGCTTTGGGCCGAATGTGGTAAGGGGTTAGTTATAGATCGTTTTAGTAGTTAGATTAACGTGTTAGTAATCTATTTGTAGGCAGTTCGTGTGTGGATCTCGTCAGCGTATCGTCACAAATCAGGTGTGTAACTGACACCCTCTCATAGACTAGATCAGAAAAAGTCGAAAAGCCGATATTTTGGGGGCTTGCGAGTGTGCGAATGCTTGTAAGAAAGACTGATTAATGTATTTGGTAAATTCAAGTGTTAAGACTGTAGAATGCGATATTTTGTGCATTATGACGTTATGGGCTTAATGGGCCTAAACTGGGCTAATGGGCCCATAGGCCCACTTTGGTTAAAAGACGAGGTAAGTGTTTTTGAATACTTGGTGAACGCTAAAACAAGCATGAAACCCTAGCCATAGGTAATAATTACTGAAATACCCTTATGCATGCAAAATTACCATTATACCCCTAGATGTAAATTGACCATTATACCCTTAGGGTTATTTTTGACTAAAAAGCATGATGACCTGATTCTGTATGATGTATGCCATGATTGTGTATTTGTTGCATGGGGACATGGGTTATATTATAGAAGAAGCGTCCTGGTGGCTATGCCACAAATTATCTGACCTGGTGGCTCTGCCACGATTATCTGTATCTGGTGACTCTGTCACATTATCTGTTCTGGCAGCCAAGCTGCATATTTCTGAGGCGTGTAGCGGTTGGGTGGGTCGAGTAGTCTCCCCACATGGTGAAAGGTTGGTAAGGGGGTGTATGTGGTTGGTTATGGGTTGGGTTTTGCATATACATGAAATATCTGATCTGATCTGTTATGGGCCTACGGGCTTAATTCTGTATTCTGTTCTGGGCTAAGGCCAATTTATTCTGTTTTGTGGTTTGAGTCGATATGGGCTATGGTTGGGTTCATTTTACACACTGAGTTTCCCCAAACTCATCCCCTATTTTCATCCATGCAGGTAATCCCCAACCATAGTGGGCTTGGAGCTGTGAGGCATTCGGAGTGGCCACGCGAGTCTGCAAATTTGGTTTCTTTCTGATGAACTGGACATCCTTTTATTTTTATTTATGGTTTCGGGTTTTTCAAATGTAATAAGGCCGCTCAATTATTTTATGGTTTTGATTTATATTTTATTATGATGAACTTAATTTACATTAACTATCAAAGTGGGCTAGATCTAGGGTTCGTTTTCAAAAACATAAATTGATTTCAAAGTAACACGATCTCAAACAAGGCTTCTATTATGATAACGTTTTCCAAAATTAAATATGTTTTATTTTAAAATGAACATAATTACAATGGTAGCCTAAAGAAATACACGATGTTAAAATGTGGCAATGGCGGTGTGCATGTCTAGGATTGGATCCGAAAGAGCTTGGTACTTAAGCAGTCTGATGGACTCACCTCTTCTTTTCCGGTTTTCTACCTGGTGCACAGCTTCCATTCACTTTAACCCTTAATGAATTAGCCCTTTGAACATCAAGTACGATTTCTTGGACTAAGAATGGATATATGTTTTTTTACATTTCGATGTGGCACGTCGGATCCGGTCATAACGTCTAGGCCGGGTTTGGGGTGTTACATGGAGACAAAGTACTACTAGATGTAGTAGACCCTCGCATTGCCACTTCTGAACCTAATGGAGCAATCCCCCTAACGACACTCAATATTTTCCCATATGGTACAGTTGAGGTAATTCATCCCAAATTTGGCACTTTTAAGGTAAACAATACTCGTATTAAACCTTATGTTGATAAAATTGATAGCAGGGATGAGGAGTGTTAACTCCTCGCACCACCATGACCATGCACCAAAAAGGTAAGTCAAGCTTAGACTATAAATAAGCACTTCTCGGGAGGCAACCCAAGCATTAACGATGATAACTTCTTTAAAAATTTTAGTTTTAACATCTAATCACTAACTGAGTCATTGAAGCACAGGTTCTCTAATCCCTATGGCAAGGCACACAGACGTGCCTTAGGCCGTGCCCACACCACGAGAGGAGACACGGCCATGCATTACGGCTGTGTGAAAATAGGGAAAAAATTTTCCTTAGCTCGAGATGCGATAAGTGGCCACGGCCGTGAGACGTGGCCGTGGGAAAATCTATCAAATCAACACGGGCGTGCGACACGCCCGTGTCTAGGAACTGTGGTTGAAACTGAGAAATTAGCACGGGCGTACGACACGACCGTGCTCACCGACCGTGGTCAAGCCTGTCAAAATAACACGGGCGTGCGCCTGCATACACAGGCGTGAAGAAGTGAACGAAGATTGACACGGCCGTGCAACATGGCCATATACACCAATGCGCCCAATTTTGAAAACCACGGCCGTGTGCCCCAATTTCTTTATAAACACCTATTATTTATTTTATTTTTATCTTTATATTTTGAATTACTTTTTATTTCCTTTTAATACTATTTTATCTTGAGATTTTATAATTTTTATTCGGCTATTTCTTTACGAGTAATTATACTTCTTTATATTTCCTAAAAAGTTCCTGATTCTATCACAGTGATAAGGAGCTCCAAAGCTCACTATTACTTAGGAACTTGCAACTCCATTGGAAAAGGTTCTCCACGACTGCCAAGTCCTGCCCGACCACCACCGGAGTATCCTCCTCCACTCTCATCATTGCCTTGGCTGATTATTCTCCATAACTCCAATTCATGGAGTTTATTCATTATTCAGGAAGGTTCACTTCTCTCCCTATCTTATGATTATATATCTATATTTTCAATATATCTATTGTTGTGTATTGAGGGCAATGTACATCATAAGTGTGGGGGGGTCTTTTATATCATTATCAGAAATCCTTAAATTTTGTCTTATTCTCACGTGAATCACTCATATCACTATTAGAATAAATTTTAATTAATTTATGATTTTTATTGATATGTCTTGAATTAAAACATAGGCATTTATGCATTGATTGTTTAAACTTTAAGACATTAGGGAATCAAGCATGGTAAGTTGATTTAAAAAAAAACTTTTAGGTTGCTTCCCTAAGTTTAGGTATTATCTTGAGTTGAAATTCACAAGTTTAAACATCAAAAAGCCATAATTTTTGTGAGATCTTGAGCCTTTAGAGCATATTTTATTTCTTTCATGCTCACTTTTATTATGAGTGCGTCAGTATTGATTTGTTATTCTAGAAATTGCTTGATTATGCATGTCAAGACCACACCATTTGATTTGATATGTCGAGATGATAAAGGCACTTAGGTTTAACCCACTCACTCCACAAAAGCCTACCTTCATAATTAACCCTTAGTGACCCCCTCTGAGCCTAGCAAGCCATTAATTGATTTACCCTCAATATTAACCCATAACCCATTATTGTTGAAATCCCCTAACTTGATCCCTATTTTTTTCGAGATTTGATTTGAACTAATTGCTTAGCTATGTTTTACTCTTCGTTGCAATAATTAAGTTCTATGTTATTTGACTTATTCTGAAAAAAATTCTTACACATATATTAGTAGTAATTCGTCATTTTTTTTAGCTTGAGTGTTAATTCCACATTCTAAGAAGAAGCTCACTTGTATTCAATTGATAATTAGTTATTTTTCTAGTTAGGTGATTTCTTCAATTCAATCTCGATTTTAACCTTTTCTTTCAGCTTGCGACCACACCCCCTAACCAAAGCCACGTTACAACCCTCTAAAGTCCTTTTTGATTGATGTATCATCTCAATATATAGTGGTGGAGATTTCATTTTCATGCAAGCCTATGTAATAACTTTTCATATTGACCAATGAGTGCTTTATTTGATGTCCTTAAAACACCTCGAGTGATTTGAGTGAATCTTTAGTGAGGATGTTAAACTTTGTGATATTTTGATCAAAGGTGATTACTTAGATGAGGGGGGACACCTATGTTTTCATGATAAAATGCTCAACTTGGAATGTTTGAAACTTTGATATACTTTTAGTTGAATTTTCAATGTATGAATACTCATGGATTATTTTGAGATATTATTGATAGGGATTATAAATTGAGAAGAATTTATGTTGATTGTGAGTTGAGGATTTTGCTTGAGGACAAGCAAACGCTTAAGTGTGGGGGTATTTGATAAACCGTAATTTATACATATTTTTATCCCATGCTTAGTACTTTTATGGATGATTTCTCCTTAGATTTGGTGAATTCGATGCTCCTAATTCTTTAATTTCATGTTTTATACTTGGGTGGGCATAGGAGAGTAAAAAGAGCGAGAAATGGGCCGAAAACGGAGAAAATGAACCAACGTGGGAAATCAACACGGCTTGGACTTCCTCACACGGGCGTGGCACACGGCTGTGTCCATTTGGCAGGATCGAAGCATGACTTACACAGGTAGACTACACGCTTGTGCCTATTCAACAGCCTTGACCACGGGCTGGAGTAATCGCACACAGGCATGTCACACGGGCGTGTCCCTCCCGAGCCCAAGTATAACCCTATTCGGAAAAGGCCACTTTTGAGGGCTCTTAGGCATTCTAAAGCCTATTTAAACACTAGAAGAGGCACTTAGAGGAGACACACAGAGTAGGAAGCAAGGAATTACTAAAGGGATGCCGATTGATCCATCTCGGAAGCCGGATTCATGGTTAAGACTGAATATCTCCCTTCAATTTCCATTCAAGGGTTTTGGGTTTTATTTATGTTTTGTTATCTTTATTCTTTTGAGATGTTTTCTTTCTTAGTTATGAAGTAAAATCCTTAAATACCTAGGGGGAATGAAACCTAAAACAGATCTTGTTATTATTATCTAAATTGTATGATAAATATTTGACTTATTCTTAATTATATGTTCTTAATTCTTGTTTTAATATTCCAGGATATTGATTCAAGTTAATGCTCTTATTCAGAGGAGGAATAGACCCTGTTTAAGAGTAAGTTTTTCATAATTAAGCGGAACTAATTGCACGCCTAAAGATAGGGTGATAAGATTTTGTCGGATTAGGGTGAAACCTAATAAGGGGATCCATAGATCGAGTTAATGCAACACTAGGGCATTAATTAGAAAGAGATTTCAATTAATCAACCTAGGGTTAGACGTTATTAGTCTCAAAAGAGATAATAATATAACTTAGGGATTTCTACGGATCAAGTTAAATGAATAAATCGTCTGATTCAAAGTCAAATAACAAGTGAAGTCTAGGTTGATTTTTCCTTAGGTATTGTCTTTATCAATCGAGTTTTCCCAAAAGCTTTTCCCAATTTTATCTCTGTGCATCCTTAGTTTAGTTAATTAGTTTAGATAAACAAAACCCTTAATTTTAGGCTAGATAATAAAAAGGAAGTAATTACTAGTACTCTTGGTTCCTTTGGGTTCGACAATCCGGTCTTGCTAAAGCTATACTACTTTTCGATAGGTACACTTGCCTTCATCGTGATAATAGTTAGTTTCAAGAACGATTAATTATAAATTTTTAAAACTTGTCGCGAATATCAGGTATCAATAGATTTAACAAACCATCTATAATTATGATTCATTTTTTTAATAATAGTGATATTTTTTTTAGCAAATCTTTCGTCCATCGCTTTGCTTTACAAAAACACGTTAGCTTTCAATATAGTTGAAAATCATTGTTCATGTTAGATTTTAATAAAGTCAAGTAACATGCATTTACCAGTTAACATTTATAATCACTATGTCTGAATAATGCATGGATATAACCCAAACCAAAAACCACAGCCCAAAACTATATAAATACTTGTTAAAATTTACTAAAACCAAAGATAGCCCGAAGTCAATATAATGTCCACATGCTAGGTCCGATCCTAGTCTCGAGAATTACTTGAGAAGTTAAGACTACTGAGTGATCTTAAAATAGGTTAGTTTGAGACAATATCAATTCAATCATTCAAGCAATCATATAGATAATAATCAACAATTCCATTATAGTACAGTACATAGCATATTTCAATATATACATGTGAACATGTCGTGAACGTGATGTAATGTTTAAAGGTTCCTACCCAACCATCCACTACACACCACGAGTTCCCTAAAACTCGTCTACAGAACACCAAACAATGCGAGCCAGAGCTCGATATGGGTAAACCACCAGTATAGTAGTGTAGATAAACTGCCAATAAATATGCAAACAAACTGCCAGTATCATGGGCAACCCACTAGTAAGTGTAATTGCAGTTAAACTGCCAATAGTGTGGACAAGCCACCAGTAATACAGACAAGAAACCAATAATGCGATAAAATCGCCAATCTTCTCAGTACTCCAAGTGCAGCACATTGAAGACAAATTGCAGACTTTAACTGCTACTGGTATTCCATGGAACTCCTTCGTAAAACACAATAACCCATCCGATGCATATGCAGCATGACATACAATCATTGAGTAAAATCATGCTTTCAGTTCAATTTCGGTACAATGGCATGTTTTACATGCTTATGGTCACAGTTTCAGCACATGAATTCCATGCTTTAAGTCAATTGATAACCATGGCATCAATAGTATGCAACATACATATAATGAGCATCATAGTCAAGGATACCTAATATGCAATCAATCAGTGATTCAATGAGTTGCATGCTACATAAACACTCAATAAATAGTAGCAACCCATAACATGTCAATACAATTTAGGTCAGTATCAATTATGCAATAGATTTATCAGACATGTCAAATTTAATATGGCTCATCATTCAATCAATTATAGATTACGTATCTTGTTCAACACCATTTAATTCACTTATTTGACCACTTAGCCATGCCCAACCAACAAGCATAAATTACCAATTTAACAGTTAATTTAATGTATCAAAATTAATTATTTAAATTTAGGACCCACACCTTATTTTCCAACTCGCAGCACTACTTCATAAAAACCCACACTTCCACACCTTAAACCTTAAACGAACACTAATACTAAAATAATGTCAGGCGAGAGTGGGGATAGGTTCCAGCTTTATTGCTAATCTCGAATGTTACGATCAACACTTACAATCAATTTTATATAAAAAATTATTAGCAAAAACAATTAATAAATCCTTAGAATAATCGGCCAAATCATCATCTTTAAATGAAATTAATACGACACTAAATCTCATTAGCTTCCACACTTATGCTACTTATTAACTACTTCTGATTTGTTGAACAAAGGGAATTGAATACACCTAAAAATGACACAATTAAATGTTAATTAGAGGACTGGAATAAAAAATTTTATTTTTTGGAAATAAGTGTCTAAAGAGAGAAAAACAACAACCTCAAAGTGGTGTTTAAAGTGGAGACACACCACCATGGATAGCACACAAAAGGGCTGCTTTGGGTGGCACAAGTAGGGTGATTAGGGATACTATAGGGCTAAAAAAATAAAATAAAATAGGGTTGGAAACAATAGTACAAGTGAATATTTCAAAAGCATAAATCGACAGCCACAAAAGGGGTTTCTAGGGGCAACAAACACCCCCAATGGCGATGACTTAAAGGGCTATCTTGGGTAGCTTTAAAGGAAATTTTAAGGTTTGTGTAAAGGCTGATTTGATTATAAAAATAAAAAATATTCCAACAATTAATCGGCAAAAAAAGACAGTAAAAAGGAAGAGGAAAAATAGAGAAATTGGCACTTACACAAGGAGGAGAGAGAGGTGACAATGGAGATTCAAATGCAACAAAGTGGGATGTTTTTGAGTGATTAAAAACAAAAAAATAAAAGGTTGGAAAAATGGGGAAAAAGATAGTAAGGTGATTAAGAAACAAACTACAAACCACCACCAAGAGAAGATGAGTGGACGATAAATAAAGGTGCAAAAGAGAGGAGAAAGGAAGAAGGGTGAAAAAGAGAGGAAAAAGGAATAAGGGAAAAAATGTGTTAAACGGCACCAACAAAAAGAATGAATGAGGCTATACAGAAAATAAAAATTTTATTTTTAACCCTAGGGTCACTAGGTTAAACGGTAATAAAATAAGAGAAAGGTGAAAATTTTGCAAAATTAATTAATATGCAAGGGAAAGGATCCAAACTCGGGTCTCAAAGCCTATTACACAGATACCTTATTATCTCTTAACCATTAAGCTAATACTCATTCTTGTCATTATTTTACAAATTTAAAAATAATAATTTGGCGTGTTACATATCAAGTCGATATCACGACGTCAAGGGTATCACGTCGCGATCCCAAACAAATAGTGACTGTCATTGCGACATCGAGGGTTTAAGGTCAACATGTCACCTACTATTTCCAAAGTATCTTTATGGTAGTGTTTCATATTAGCCTAAGAAAATAACCAATTGTATATTTAAATCATTTAAGCATAATCCATACTTCAAACATTTCACATACTACTATTGAAACAACATTACTATCCAAAATTACCTAATTGATAATTCAAACTTAAAACACAATTCAACATAGGTTACCATTTGCACATTTTAGACATTTCAACTACTTATACCAGTCCTATGTATGCATTTAACAATTTATGTACAATAGATTCAAACTAACCTTGCCAATTTGGGATTTTAAATGACCATTTTGTTACATAACCGGCTCAATCTTTAGGTACATGCCATATATTTAAAGCGTAAATAACTATATAAACATTGTTGAGTCGAGAGTTGCAATTTGGATGTTGCTTCACTTCACGGAGCCTCAAAATCTATGGGAACCGAATTCTTTCAATACTCGTTTACAATGCTCGTCTTTCCCTTTTCTCGAGATGGCTCAATGTCTACTTTAACTTGGTAATTTGGACCAAATTGGAAATGAGAAAAACTTTCGCCTTTCTTCAACCATCGACGACAATCGTTGGGGGAAAGATGATTCTTTCATCTTTTTCCACTAGCAATTGTTTATATATACTTAATTAAGGTGTCAACAACTTTAATTCACTTAGTTTATTTTTATTAATCCTATTTACTTAACTAATTAAAATTACTAATCATACATAAGCAGATTACCATCAACATCCACTAACTCATATTTAAAATTGGTTAAATAACTATTTTATTCTTTTGGATAATTATTATCTAGGTTCCTAAGTATTTTCTAAATTAAAATTCAACAGTGATTAGGCTTTTACAATTTAGCTCTTGAGCTTTAATTAATGATTTTTTTTTCGGTTATATTACTTAACTAATCTTCAATATATTGCCTACAATAGTCTCAGTATTTAAACAAACAGAAGTTTTAGAGGACTTACAGAATCGGTGCCAAAGACTCAGTAAACCACACATTCAGAAATAAAATTTCAAAAATACTTTTCAACCATTTGAAACAGTTCTTTTGGAAATTTATATTTTTAGAAAAACCCAAATCCACAGCCAAGTTTTGCAACTAGGCTCTGATTCCCGGCAAGTGTAACACCCTAGACCCGGCCTAGACGTTATGGCCGAATCTGTGATGTCACATTAAAGTGTGTTTTGAAACACATCACTCTGTTTGAAAAGTTCGTGCTATATTAAAACCCTCGTAGTGATCTTTTACAAAACCTTTAAGTATTCTATTTGTTAATAAAAACTCAAGAAGGTTTAATCATTTTAAGTTGTTATTACACTTTTAAAGAGATTATTTGTTACGGAAGCTTTTGAAAGATATTGAAATAGCGTGGTGTTTTGAAAACATATATCTTTTTGAAAAGTCGCGACCTACCACTAGCATATATAAATCAAAATAAGAAAACCCCAAACTTAAGTAAAATTTTAAAAAGGCCTTATTACATAACAATGCCCAGATTAAATAGCTTAAAGTTTAAAAGTTTAAAACAACAACAATAGCCATGGTGTGGCCTCCATCGAGTCTATCGCAGCACCAACCCGCCTAAGGATTACCTGCAGAGGAAAGCAGAAGGGTGAGTTTATGAAAAACTCAGTGTGTAATCCCTTTTAAAAAAATCAGTCAAACCGTGGGCAAATACAGTTTGGGCCTAAGCCCGTTTCAGTGACAGTCCAGTATTAGTTAGGGCTGTAGCCTATAACAGTATTAGTATCAATGTGGGCCTTAGCCAAATACAGTAACAGTAATAGTAATGCAATCAAAAATCCTACCCATCCATCCTTTACACTCCACTCCTTCAAGCCCTACACTCCATGTGGGGATAAAATCAACCAATCCATCCCTACACTCCAAAATATAGCACCAATTGTGGCACTAACCAGTGATTGCAACAGAGCTGCCAATACAGTACACCTCCGCGAAATAAATCAAACCCACCCTCATGCAATATGTCATGTCATAATACCATACGTGTATACAAGAATGTTATATTCGAAAACAGTCATACATATCATAGGGGTATATCAGTCATTTTACCTCGTAGGGGAATAATTGTCATTTCATCAGTATGGGGTCTAAGTGTACTTACCGACCCAACATTGGTCCACAGTCGTCTCGGGCGACCCGTGCAACCTTACTAGCCAAACCAAGATAATTTGCCAAATCCCATAATGCGGCTTATGTGGGCCTACACGTCCGTATGGCCCATAAAGCCCAAGAATGGCCTTGGCCGTGTGGGCTACATAGCCTGGCCCAATAATCTCCACACGTCCGTGTAGTTTACCCGAGTGGGGCCTACACGGCCCATTTCGGCCTAACGTGGCCCAACACAGCTTAAGCCCATGAAATCGTTATGGTGGCCTCTGCAATCAAACGCTCACGCTTTACGCGTTCAAAATAGCATACGATTGAGCACATGCTTGTGTAGCGTCTGTAGATATATTTTCGACTTTTGCCTATTAACAGTTATTGCAGTGTGATTACACACCTGTTAGCGAAAAAATGTATGAATAGCTCGTGTGCTTCCCAAACCTATATCAACACGATACACTATCAGTCCCTTAATCTATGGGGTTAACAATCCATTAAATAAAACTTAACTAAACCATAACTTAACACTTTCCTTACTAGAGCGATTAAGACTCCTCGCACTTCAATTGATACCGAAGATTGATTATAGGCTCTTACAGATCATCTGCACTCAAGCTAAAATCTATTAACCTTTATTACAAATCCGTATAAACAGTTGAACCAACATATAGTACTTACCAAAATCACAAAAAACCAATTCTAGGGAGGAAACACAATCGGTCTTCTATCGCACAACGCAAACCCACACCACAGAGTCAAGGCTAGTATCGACGCTCTAGCAATAACGGTAGAAAAAGAAGAAGTTAGAGACAATAATACTACATAAAGAAAAATAGCAATGGATTAGAGAAGATTTAGGTACAAACCGATTGTTCACAGAATAATTGCAAGAACCGAAACAATTGGAGAAGAAGCTAAGCAGAAATCGGCCTAAGTATTCAAATGGAAAGAGAGGAAAGAAGATGCAATCCGTTAAAGGGAAGTCGATTGAGAAAGGGAAAAGAGAGAATGAATCAGACAAAACAAAGACTAAAACAAGAATAAGTTTGAGAAGGGTGTTTGGCCAAAGGAAAAACAAAAGGAAGAATGACTGCTAAGGTGCAGAAAAAATAGAGAAAGTCAGTCTATAAGGCACTGTTGAAAAAACAAAACCCAAATGACAAGTTCCCCAAATGGCCACACTTAGAATTCGGCTACCAATAAAACCCAAAACCAAAGAAAGGAAAAAAAAACAACAAAAACAATAGCTATCGAAATAGGAAGCAAAACCATACAAGTTCGGCACCAAAAGCCTATGACCGAGTTGGCATAATGGGGATCGCACTTTCGGCAACCTACTACCACTCCGCTACTCCTTGAACCACTCCTAAAATCTCTCCCCAAATCTCTCCTCACATCCTCAACTGACCAATTCAAACCCCTTTCAAACTCCTCCTAAAATTCGGCCACACACACCCCACTCCCCCTCAAACACTCCAACCGCCCACTAGCTTTAGAGTTCCACTGCTACTCAACTTCTTACACGGCACAGCAATAAAATAAACACCATTGTGTGCAACAGGGCTTGAACTCAAGACCTACTAGCAGCAGTAACACGCCACTGCCCCTTGGACCAATAGCCTTTTTATGACTTGATTTCCCCGTAATTATTTAAGAACCCACCATCTTGCAGCAAGGGTTTTATTCAATTGAAACAAAAATTTTGCTAAGACCAAGGCTTAACCCAGGGCTTCCCACACTTCTCAGGACACTTAACCATTTAAGCAAACAAGCCAATATGCAACACAACACAAAAATTTAATCACTAAAGGTTTAGGGCGTTACAACTCTACCCACTAAAATTTTGGCCTCGAAGTTTACTTGATCAAAACAGATGAGGGTATTATTTCCTCATCGACTCTTCGGGTTCCCACGTGCCTTCCTCAAAATCGTGATTACGCCATAGCACCTTAACCAGTGGAACAAACTTCCTTCTTAGAACCTTCACATCACAGTCTAAAATCTGAACCAGCTGTTCCTCAAAGGTCAGATCTGGGCTAACCTCAATCTCCTCAGTCGAGACGATGTGCGTAGGATCAAAATGATATCGCCTCAGCATAGAGACGTGGAACACATCATGAATCCGGTCCAACTCTGTACGTAACTCAAGTTGATAGGTAACCAGTCCCACAGCTTCAATATACGATAAGGCCCAATGAACCTAGGGCCTTCCGGTCAAACCTCAGTACCTTCTTCCATGGCGATACCTTGAGAAACACAAAGTCCCCCACAGAATACTCAATCTCCTTATGCTTCAGATTCGTATATGACATATGTCTGTCAAATGCTGCCTTTAGTCGATCCTGAATCAATCTAACTTTATCCTCGGTATCAAAAATTAATTCAGGGCCCAGAATACGCCGCTCGCCCAACTCAGTCCAACACGTAAGAGTACGACACCTACGACCATATAGTGCCTTGTAAAGTGCCATATGTATGCTATACTGGTAGCTATTATTATACGTAAACTCTGATAACGGTAAATAGTCCTCCTAACTGCCTCGGAACTCAATCACACATCCTCTTAACATGTCCTCCAATATCTCAACCACCCTCTCAGACTGACCATCTGTCTGAGGATGGAACGCAATACTGAAGTCTAACCTTGTACCCAATACGTCATGCAGCTTCTTTCAGAATCGAGACATAAAGCGAGGATCTCTATTAGATATTATAGAAACCGGTACCCCATGTAGACGTACTATTTCAGACACATACAGTTTAGCTAGCTTCTGCAATGAGTAATCAGTACGAATAGGTATAAAATAGGCAGACTTGGTCAATCGATCCACGATGACCCATACTGAATCCTTCTTAGTAGGCATTAAGGGTAGCCCACTAACGAAGTCCGTAGTTACTCTCTCCCACTTCTACAATAGAATCTTAACTGGCTGAAGCAACCCTGAAGGTAACTGATGTTTAGCCTTAACCTGCTGGCAAGTAAGGCACTTACTCACAAAGTCAGTAACTTCACGCTTAAGACCCAACCACCAATATAACTCAAGAAGGTCTTGGTACATCTTATTCTGGCCAGGATGCATAGTGTAAGGACTACTCTGCACCTCTTGCAGCATAGACTGTCTCAGATCAGTATCTTTCGGTACACAAACTCTCCTACGAAAACAAAGGACCCAGTGACTCATCCTCCAACTGTTTACCCTTAATCTGTTCAATCCACGTCGGTTTAACCTGAAGTTCAGCCAATAGACTACCATCATCGAATAAGCTAAAACGAGCAAACACCGCCCTTAGATCAGTTACAGCCTACGGCTCAGTACTTCGGCTACCACATTAGCCTTACCAGGATGATATTGAATCAAACAGTTATAATCCTTAAGCAGCTCAATCCATCTACGCTGCCTAAGGTCTAGCTCCTTTTGAGTGAGGAGATACTTGAGGCTCTTGTGATCCTTGTAAATGATACACTTTTCACCGTACAGGTAATGCCTCTAAATTTTCAGTGCGAACACCACCGCGCCAACTCCAAGTCATGTGTCGGATATTTTGCCTCAAGCGTCTTAAGCTGGCGAGACATATATGCCACAACCTTACCCCCTTGTATCAACACACATCCCAAACCAACATATGATGTATCATTGTAGATAGTGAATTCTTTTCCAGACTCCGACTGAATCAAGACAGGGGCCTTAGTCAAAACTTTCCTAAACGGTACCCCTTTACGCAACAACTTAGTCAGAGGTGCAACAATAAATGAAAACCCTTCCACAAAACATCTATAATACCCTGCCAGGGCCAGAAAACTTCGAATCTCAGATACCGACTTAGGCAGCTTCCAATCCAGAACAGTTTCTATTTTTTGAAGATCAACCCTAATCCCCTCAACAGATACCACATGTCCCAGAAATGTTACCTCTCGTAACCAAAATTCACACTTGCTGAATTAAGCATACAATTGTTTCTCCCTCAGAATCTGCAAAACAATTCGGAGATGTGTATCATGTTTAGCTTCAGTTCTCGAATACACTAAAATATCATCTATAAACACCACTACGAATTGATCCAGATAGGGCTGAAACACTCGGTTCATTAGATCCATAAAAGTCGCTGGTGCATTCTTCAGTCCAAACAGCATCACTAGGAACTCGTAATGACCATAATAAGTCCTAAATGCTATCTTACAAACATCACTCTCCTTGACCCTTAGTTAATGGTAACTTGATCGGAGATCAATCTTAGAGAAAATCGAAGCTCCTCGAAACTGGTCGAATGGATCGTCTATCCTCGGTAGGGGGTACTTATTCTTAATAGTTAATTGCTTCAGTTGCCGGTAATCGATGCACTTACGCATGGTTTCATCCTTCTTTTTCAGAAATAAAATCAGTGCTCCCCATGGAGACACACTAAGGCGAATGAACCCTCGGTCCAGTAACTCTTGAATTTGAGCTTTAAGCTCCACAAGTTCCTTCGGTGCCATTCTATAAGGGGCGATAGACATTATAGCTGTACCAGGCAAGAGCTCTATCCCAAACTCAACTTCATGGTTAGGAGGTAACCCAGGCAATTAATCGGGAAAAACATCAGGAAAATCCTTAATCGTTCTGATATCTTTAATAGAAGGAACCTCATAATCAGAAACTCCAATGTAGCCTAAATGTGCCTCACACCGTTTACAAACCAACTTCGCCTCTCTGAGTGCAGAAATCACATTTGGCAGATAATTCTGACGCTCCTCAATTACAAACACCTCATCACCATCCGTAGTTTTCAATATCACCTGCTTAGCAGTACAATCCAAACTCATTTGATGCTTAACCAACCAGTCCACACCCAATATTAAGTCAAATTCTCTAAAAGGGAGTTCCATTAAATCCACCAAAAAGATCACTCCTTGAACCTCTAAAGGCACATCCTTAAACAGTTTATTCACTCTCACTGACTACCCTAATAGACTTAACACAGTAACCTCACTCGTAGTGTTTTCAACCATCACACCCAATGTCTTAGATACAGTGTATGCTATATAAGAGTGCGTAGATCCAACATCAATCAATACGGTGTAAGGTACAATATGGATAAAGAATGTACCCGTAATCACATCTGGAGTGTCTCTATCTTCTCGACGACTTGCAGCATAAACCAGTGCCGACTGCCTTGCCTCAGTATGACCAGTACCTCTGCCCGATGCTCCATGACCACGACCCATACCATTTCCACCTCTGGCCTGACCACAACCTCTCGGTGGCTACTAAACACCTCTCGGCGGTTGAACGGTACCCATACCAGTAGCTTGCATCTGATCGGGCCTCTATGGACAATCTTTGATGCGGTACTCCATAGATCTGCACTTCAAACATGCCCCTAACCTTTTCTAGCACTCGCCCTGATGGCGTCTCCCACAATCAGCATAAGGCCACGGTCTAGTAGCAACAACAAGGACCTCAACTCTAGCTGGCCCATCAAATCTAGCCTTTTTCTTAGGCCCCATAGTTGAACTTGAGGGCTCTCAAACAATCTTAGTACTCCGCTTGTCCTTCTCACAGTTCTGGCACTCAGTACGCTTCATATCCTCAGAGATCTTCACCTTTTCCACAACACAGCAAAATCTCGCTCCCTCTATGGAGCTTTCAGAACTCGTAGATTATTTCTGAGGTCGTCCTTGAAATGAACACAGTGCTCATATTTAGTTGCCACTATCCCACGTGTATAGCGGCTAAGTCACAAAAATCCTACCTCGTATTAATCCAAAGATTTATCCCTATGGGTCAGATTCAAAAACTCCCTCCTTCGGACATCCACATAACTAGTTCCCATATATTTCCCTTGGAATGCGATTTTAAAAAATTCCCAAGTCAACCAGTCAGGCTGAATACCTTTTTTAACTGTAAGCCACCAATGATAGGCTTCATCTCGTAGCAATGACACTGTAACTTTTAGTTTCTGCTTTGGGGTACAGTCGAGGTCATCCATGATCCACTCTGTGGGCTCAATCCAATATTCAGCGATGTTAGGGGAACTACAGCTTTACCCCTAAAGTACTTGAGTCGTTTCGTCACTGACCTGCGGCCCAAAGTACTAGTATTAGCCCCAACGACCCTTTCCAAAATCCGTAACATAGTTTGGGATAGTGCATCGTCCCCAGCTGCACGATCGTGTGACCCAATCTCAACCACAACTGAAGCCGGTGCCTCCCTAGCTTCATTGTTAGGCATATGACCCGATGCTGACGACCCAGCCCAAACACCTCCACGGCTTCTACCGCGGCCTCTTGTACCTCATCCACGAGTACCTTTGGTGTTCATATCGATTTGCATATTATCTAAATTATAAATCTTATGTATCAGTTTACAGTTCCAGTGTTTGTTCTAGGATATGTTATGAAAAATATTATCAGAGTTTTGTTTCACAGATCACAGTCTTACTACAGTTTTAGGTTTCCCTAAACAAAGTATTTCAGTACAGTCTATTGCCTATAGTAGTCTCAATATTTAAACAAAAAGTAGTTTTAGAGGACTTACAAAATCAGCACTGGAGACTCAGTAGACCACACATTCAAAAATAACATTTCAAAAATACTTTTCAACCATTTGAAACATTTTTTTAGAAATTTATATTTCTAGAAAAACCCAAATCCACAGCCAAGTTTGCAACTTGGCTCTGATTCCTGGCAAGTGTAACACCGTAGACTCGGCCTAGACGTGATGGTCGAATCTGCGATGTCACATTAAAGTGTGTTTTGAAACACATCACTTTGTTCAAAAAGTCCGTGCTATATTAAAACCCTCGTAGTGATCTTTTACAAAACCTTTAAGTATTTTGTTTTTTAATAAAAACTCAAAAAGGTTTAATCATTTTAAGTTGTTATTACACTTCTAAAGATATTATTTGTTGCGAAAGCTTTTGAAAGATATTGAAATAGCGTGGTGTTTTGAAAACATATATCTTCTTGGAAAGCCGAGACCTACCACTAGCAGATATAAATCAAAATAAGAAAACCCCAAATTTAAGTAAAATTTTAAAGAAGCTTATTACATAACAATACCAAAATTAAATAGCTTAAAGTTTAAAAGTTTAAAACAGCAGCAATAGCCGTGGTATGGCCTCTATTGAGTCCCACGTAGCACCGACTCGCCTTAGGATTACCTGCACAGGAAAGCAGAAGGTTGAGTTTATGAAAAAATTAGTATGTAATCCCTTTTCAAAAAAATAGTCAAACCGTGGGCAAATACAGTTTGGGCCTAAGCCCTTTCACTGACAGTCCAGTATTAGTTAGGGCCGTAGCCCATAACTGTATTAGTATCAATGTGGGCTTTAGCCTAATACAGTAATAGGAATAGTAATGCAATTAGAAATCCTACCCATCCATCCTCTACACTCCACTCTGTCCAGCCCTACACTCCATGTAGGGATAAAATCAACCCATCCATCCTTACACTCCAAAATATAACACTAGTTGCGGCACTATCCGGTGATTGCAGCAGAGCTTCTACTACAGTACACATCCGCCAAATATATCAAACCCACCCCCATGCAATATGTCATGTCATAATATCATACGTGTATGCAAGAATGTCATGCTCGAAAATAGTCATACATATCATAGGGGTATATCAGTCATTTTACCTCGTAGGGGTATAACAGTCATTTCATCAGTATGGGGTCTAAGTGTACTTACCGACCCAACACTAGGTCCACATCCTTCTCGGGCGACCCGTGCAACCTTAACAGTCAAACCATGATAATGGGCCAAAGCCCATAATGCGGCCCATGTGGGCTCACATGCCTGTATGGCCCACAAAGCCCAAGACTGGCCTTGGTCGTGTGGGCTACACAGCCTGGCCCAATAATCTCCACACATCCGTGTGGTTTACCCGAGTGGGGCCCACATGCTCGTGGGGCCCACACGGCCCATTTCGACCAAACGTGGCCCAAAACAGCCTAAGTCCATGAAATTGCTCATGATGGCCTCTGCAATCAGACGCTCACTCTTTACACGTTTGAAACAGCACATGAGTGAGCGCACGCTCGTGTAGCGTCTATAGATATATTTTTGGCTTTTGTCGATTAATAGTTATTGCAGTGTGATTACACACCTGTTAGCGAAAAAATGTGCGAATAACTCATGTGCTTCCCAAACCTATATCAACACGATACGCTATCAGTCCCTTAATTTATGGGGTTAGCAATCCCTTAAATAAAACTTAACTAAACCATAACTTAACACTTGCCTTACTCGAGCAATTAGGACTCCTCACACTTCAATTGATAGCGAAGATTGATTATAGGCTCTTACAGATCATCTGCACTCAAGCCAAAATCTATTAACCTTTATTACAACATCTGCATAAATAGTTGAACCAACATATAGTACTCACGAAAATCACAAAAATCGATTCTAAAGAGGGAACACAACCGGTCTTCTATCGCACAACACAAACCCACACCACAGAGGCAAGGCTAGTATCCACGTTCTAGACATAACGGTAGAAAAAGAAGAAGTTAGAGACAATAATACTACATAAAGAAAAAGAGAAAAAGATTAGAGAAGATTCAGGTACCAACCGATTGTTCACAGAAGAACTGCAAGAACCGAAACAATTGAAGAAGAAGCTAAGCAGAAATTAGCCCAAGTATTCAAATGGAAAGAAAGGGAAGAAGATGCAATCGATTAAAGGGAACTCGATTGAGAAAGGGAAAAGAGAGGAAGAATTAGAAAAAACAAAGACTAAAACCCGAACAAGTCTAAGAAGGGTGTTCGACCAAAGGAAAAACAAAAGGAAGAATGACTGCTAAGGTGCAGAGAAAATAGAGGAAGTCAGTCTGCAAGGCACTGTTGAAAAAACAAAACTCAAATGACAAGTTCCCCAAATGGCCACACTCAGAATTCGGCTACTAATAAAACCCAAAAACCAAAGAAAGGGAAAAACCAACAAAAACAATAGCTATCAAAATGGGAAGCAAAACTACACAAGTTCGCACCAAAAGCCTGTAACCGAGTTGGTATAATGGGAATCACACTTTCGGCAACCTACAACCACTCCCCTGCTCCTTGAACCACTCCTCAAGTCTCTCCACAAATCTCTCCTCACATCCCTCAACTGACCAATTCAAACCCCTTTCAAACTCCTACTAAAATTCGGCCACACACACCCCACTCCCCCTCAAACACTCCAACCGTCCACTAGCTTTAGAGTTCTACCGCTACTCAACTTCTGACATGACACAGCAACAAAATAAACACCTTTGTGTGCAACAGGGTTCAAACTTAAGACCTACTAGTGGCAGTAACATGCCACTACCCCTTGGACCAACAGCCTTTTTATGACTTGATTTCCCCACAATTATTTAAGAACCCACCATCTTCCAGCAAGGGTTTTATTCAATTAAAACAAAAATTTTGCTAAAACCAAGGCTTGAACCCAAGACTTCCCACACTTCTCAGGACACTTAACCATTAAAACAAACAAGCCAATATGCAACACAACATACAAATTTAATCACTAAAGTTTTGGGGCGTTACAACAACTTTGGGTAAGGTCATTGTGAGAGTATTAGCTAGCTAATTGGCTACATGAATGTGATTGAAATTGAAATTTTTCTAGTCAATGTGATCTTGGATAAAGTGAAGATCAATTACGAGGTGATTCATATTTATATGCATAACAGGATGTTGACAATGATATGTGGCCCCAAGATTATCAAAAAAATTGAGGAGTAAGAGAAAGAGGGACATGAAGTTCTTGCAAGAGATGAAACACCCTAAGTGTTTTAGTAGCAATGGTAGAAACAAACCTATATTCAACTTCAGTAGAGGGTCTGGCTATAGTTGGTTGTTTTTTCGATGATCAAATAATAAAAGTGTGCTCGAAGAAAAGAATATGTCTAATGGTGGAAGCACGATATGTTGGGTCCTTAGCCCAATCCACATTTGCATATATTCTAAGAATGTTTTCAAATTGAAAATTGATTCATAGGCCATAATCTATAGTGTTTTTCAAGTATTAGAGGACTCATTTGACTGTTTCCTAGTGAGTTTCTAAAGGATAGTGCATGAACTGGGAAAACTTTAATTGATGCGGTGAGGGAATTGGAGAGAGCACATATTTATTGTTTCACATATTTGTTTCAATTAACAAATCAAGTACATACTTGGATTGGGTTACGAATAAACAATTAGTTGCCTGAAAAACGTTGTTTCCCCCAAAAAAACACTTGAGTGTACCAAGATCTTTAAGACGAAAATTTTTTTAGAGGCAATAGAGAGCTTGTTGAAAGACTATAGGGTTGCTATTGCTGATTATGAAACCATCAACATATACCAGAATATAGAGTATTATTGTTGAAGTTGATAGAATAGTTAATGAGGCACCACACTTGAATCTTCTGAATCTAATAGTAATAAAAAAAACTGACCAGTTCCTTGTACCATTGTTGGGATACCTATGTAACGCCTTAACTCAACCCGATTCATCGAGTTTAGATCTTAGGTGTTACAACACAAACCACATAAAAGAATTCCAAAATAGATGGCAAATATACCTTAGTTAATAACATAATTTGTATTATTTTAATTAAATATTTAATTTTAGAGAAACAAAAGTAAATGTTTAGGAATAAGATATTACATCAGACTTTTCATAAATTCTTTTACAATACAAACATATACTAACAATTGAACCTTAGGATGAAATCATACAATATGCCACTTTTTCACTGTATGCATAATAACTAGGTTCACCGCTTTCTTGGCGCATTCTTGGCGCCCTCCCTCTTGGCTCATTCTCTCACCATACCACCTAAAGCATAAATGTAACATTTGTAAGTTCAGGGGAACTTAGTGAGAATTAAAACAGAATACCTTGGTAGATACTTATATAATATCAAGTTAACATTTGTGCATCAGCTACCATTTGTAACTTCTTACTTTGGTTTCAACAGAAACTTTCACAATCACAGGCTTACACTTCCACGCCAACTATCATATTCTTAGCACACTAATTCACTCTAATATGAACTATTCAATATAATATATCTTCCGAGTCCACTTTATACAAACTATCTCTTCATACATACACTTATTCTGGAACAACTATTCTAATTTATTGTTCGCTGGAGAATTCTTCTTGTTTGGCCAATTCCCACGGTGAGTTGGATATCATCAATTTACCCAATTAAACCATTTCCTAGTTCAGATTGAATACATGCTTATCCTAATAATGGATTGTCCAAATCAATTAAACAATTATCCATATCTTTATTACAAAACACAAATCTACCCAAGATGCCAAACAACTCATATTCCTTAAAACTTCAGTGTAAGATAAAATATGATTAGGATTTGACGGATACCAAATACTCACATTTTTGCACTATATAAAACAAACGAATCAAATTGACAATTTCTTACATTCTTCATAGTTGCAAATACACCTATATTCAAAACTAACAGATTACCCTTTTTTATCGTACAGGTACATACTTCTTTTCAAGAACTTCATAGTTACAAATGTCAACCAAATAAACATTAAACGTATCATAAATTTATCTTAACAATAATTATCATAAACACCCAAAGATTATCCAAGACTTACTATAAGGATAGATATACACATTCTACCATATAGACTTATTAAAGTATGCCACAAGGGCCATACAAAATATGCTACAAAGGCGACATACAAAATTACGTGTTTACTGTCTCGGTGGACTTTCACAGATTACGTCATAAGTTTCTCCCTTATGGACTTATACATAAATTCATGTATTATGATCTATTTGTTCTATGTTCATATTATCGAAGGCTACACCATGAACATTCATACAATCGTATCTTGCCATTGGTCTCAGCCACATGGACGTACACATTTTCATGTATCGTGATCTGCCAGTTCAATGTTCACACTATTAAAGGCTACATCATGAACATTCATGCAGTCATATCTTACAGTGGGTCTTAGCCACATGGACTCACACACTTTCATGTATCGTAATCTGCCATTCCAATCTTTATCATACTGGATGCTACACCATGAGTGTATTTATATCATACGATGCCATGGGACTCAACCTCATGGTCTTACTCTAGTTTTCATATTTTGGTCTGTCAGTCTGGTTAGTAATATAGCTACCCTACCAGAGGCATCATAGAGGGACATTTACATATCATCATGCATACTTACCCAACAGTATTCTATTCCAACAGAACTTTATACATGTCATCATGATACGTATATCATCATACTATGCTTATTACCCTTACCATTTATTGTAGATACTATCATCATTTAGACATTTTTATTTGAATAGTACTGTAACAGTCACGTTTTGTCTCGTAGCTAGGTACAGTGATGAATCAGGTAGGAAATAGTGGTGAATTTTAAAAATTAACTAAATAGGAATTTTGAGTATTGAATTAAGAAGTACTTAAACTCGATAGGAAGTTAGAAAATATTTCCAAGATAGGAAATTTTAAGTAAAATGTTAGACTAAATTGAAATAGTATAAAAAATTGTTGTGGTAAAAGTAGGAATTTAAAAAGTTATAAAAATTTATGTAAGTAGATGAAAAGCAAGGAAGGACTAATAGGAATTTTTTTCAAATTAAAATATGATCCATACATGGAATTGCGAAGATGATTAAGGGTAAAATAGTAATCGTAAAAGAAGATATTTGTAGGTCTAATCATTAGGGTCTAAGTGTAAAAATGATAGGCTAAAGGACTAGCTAGCTATTTGACCATTTTTAAATAAAAATCATGAGATTTTCTTAAGAAATAGTGTAGAAGAGTGGAGAAAAGATTAAAGTCATCATCTTTCCCACATCTCCCAACCGTCACCACCATTTCTCTCTACAAAACTCATTTTCTTTTTATTTCATCTAGTTCTTTTCCACCATTTTTAGCCTTTCCAAGCTCATCTTCTTCCATTTCTTTGGTGTTTTCTTGCTAAAAACAATAGATAAAGCTAGTAATCAACTTGATTTCATGAGAAGAGTTTCCATAGCTACATAGAGGAAAGAGAGAGTTAGGGATTTAATGGTGATATCAAGTAATAAGGTAAGAAATGATGAAAACTTTCATTACATACATGTTTACTTCAACAAAGTAGTGTAGAGATGTTATTTCATTAGAGTTTAACATGTGAATATTATATATTTGATATGTTATTGAGGGAAAGTGAAAAGAGTGGCCAATGAGTAGAAGAGAAGAAAAACTCATAATCCAAATTTTGGTTGTAAGTACTTCAAGTAGTTAATTTTGTGTAAGTTATGTTAATTAGATAATTATGTTAATTAAGTAGTTTAATTAATAAATTAATGTTGATATGAGAAGTATTTAGTAAAGGTAAATAATGTAAATGTTATAAATTAAGGTTTTGGTGTACCATTATGTGATGAATTGTGGGGATAGTGAAAAAGGCACTAAATTGAAAGAAATTAAAATATGTTATGATATTTTGAACATGCAGAAAGTAGGTTTACATGAATTAATGTAAAAATTGTAGTGTTGTATGTGATAAAGTTAGTGTTATTATTGTGATAAGGATTAGATCGTGAAAAGTATAAAGTTGTGTTATTTTTTGTCAAGCGAATAAATGTAAAGGTTTAATAATAATAAAAGCCCATGTAGACGAGTCCTGAAATATTAGGATATTGATGGCATGCCATTAAGGAAAATTAGTGCACTTATTCTATTATTTTGGACTTCGGTGCTTATCATTGTAAAAATTTGCACTTTAGTGCTTATCTTATTTGCATTTTGTGCTTAGTGATATATTATATGCATTAATAATGCATTATCGATTAATTTCTTTATATCCTAAGTGCTCAGCTAGTCTACATTGGGCTATAGTGTCGTAATTCAACTATTATCAATTAATGGGTCACGGTAAGTAATGGCAAGTATGATTTTTGGAAAATGTTGAATTTTAGGAACTAATTTGATATGAAGTATATGTCTATATAATGAATATAATTTTATTTTATTAGTAGTAGATTTTTTTTTAAAAATATTGAATTACTTATTAAGTCTTCACAGACTTACCATGTTAATTTTCTAATGCGTAGGTGCAGTAGATCCCGTCGGGCTAATATTGAGGTCAAGTGCATCCCATCTCATCACCACTCCAAGAGGAAAAATTGTATGTATGAATTTTGGGTTTAGTATGGCATGTACATAGGTTCTTGGTATAGGTGAATGTTAGATGGACTAAAATGCAAACTTTGGAAACCTTGTTACTTTGGTGATCTAATGGCATATTTTGTTAGCTTTTGAAATCAATTTATAAGAGTTTAACATATGCATATATGATGTTATTATATGGTTATTGTGATGAATATAATGCCCCAAAAATGCATATTTATGTTATGTTAAAATATGACACAAATATATGTCTGCTTTAGTGGTTAAGTGTATTGGGTGTGTATGTGAAGTCCCAAGTTCAAGCCTTGTCTTGGGAAAATTTTGGCTTTTTCTTGAATCAAGCCTGATACTAGTTCAGCAGGCTTATATTCAATTATTTTTATTCTCATATCAGAATCGGCCTGCTGGTCTGGTGGAGTGTAAGTTTGTTGATGGTCAGGTGTTTGAATCCCTACTTCAGCAAATAGTGTTATATTTCTAGTTGTGTTAATGGATAGAGTTCAGTTTAACTAAAAATTTGAGTAGTGGGATGAGTAAATTTAGGGATTTGGGAGCTTAATTTTTGGGTTGTGGTTATTTATTCTCTCTCTTCCTAAAATCCCTAAGTATTCTAACGTCAAAACTTTTCCCCTCTTCGTTCTTCACTATTTTCTTTTACCATTTCCTTTCTTTTTCTCCTTCTTGTCGCTGTCCACTCTATTTTCTTTTGCTGCCATAGCCCATATTTTTGTTATTTTGGTACTTCTTGTGCGTTACCGTTAAGTTTAATGGATGCAATTCTTATTGAGGTTTCTGAGTTAGAGCTTAATGGATGTGTTTCTTTGTTAGGAGAGGTTCGAGGCGTTGAGGTTTTCCAATCGAATCTTTAATCGCGTGAATTATTGTTGCTCACCTAGAGGCAAGGATTTTTGGGCGTTTAGGGATTGCTTATTCTTGATATGGTTCAGTTTAACTGCACGTTTTAAACGACTAATATGATCAAGTGTTGCCTAATATAGGAATTGTTGGTCTCAGGAGTAGTTTCGGATCGAACTGATACCAGGTGTGTACCCAAAATGTGAAAAACGAGATTTGACAAAAACCCAAAAAAGGTATTCTGTCGACGCCACACGGGCGTGTGGTTGCCCGTGTGGCAGGCCGTGTGATGGTACACGTGCATATGATCGACGAGTCAGGCCGTACACGCATGACACAGCCGTGTTATGCCTGGGCAAGGTCGTGTGTGACACACGGACTTGACCGATTTGGGCCGTGTGAGCCACACAGGCGTGTGGGAATCTTAGCCAGGCCGTGTGATCTACACGGCCAAGGCCAATTTGGACCGAGTGGGCCACATGGACAAGCCACATGGGCATATGAGCCCATTTTACTGAAAAGTTTGCTAAAGTTGCACGAGTTGCCCAAGTCGACTGTGAACCTACTATAGGGTCGGTAAGCACTACATAGACCCCCTACTTGATTGAAATGACTATATGACTATTATGTATATATATTTGCATGTCATCGAGCATGATGATATTTAATGAATTGATATGGTATGCACTGTTGCCATGATATAGCATGTCATTAATGTATGTTGCATTGCATTGGGATGGGGAAATGATACTGATCGGAAGAAGTGTACTAAAAGGCCTTGGCCTAATTTACCGGTAGCTTAGCTGCAAACCACTATTTAGTGCCACATTCGGTACTTTTTGGAGTGTAGGGATTGGTGGGTTGATAATATCCCCACATGGAGTGTAGGGTTAGACGGAGATGGTGTGTAGAGGCTGGCTGGGTAGGATTTTGTGACTGTATATCTGATACTGTACTGATTACTGATTCTTTCATGGGACAAGGCCTTAATGCATGACCGCTTCTGTACTGAAAGGGCTTAAGCCCAGACTGTGACTGCATAATGTCTGCTTGTTCTATATAGGGATTACACACTGAGTTTTCGTAAACTCACCTTTTTGTTTGAATGGGCATAGGTAATCCCCAGATTTAATGGATTGGTGCAGCGGAGGACTTAATGGTGGCCACACATATTATAAACCATTTTACTTCAATTTTGGTATTTAATTCCTAAGTATTTTCTGGGTTAATTTTAGATGTAAATTGCGGACTTTTTGGAACTTTTACTTAACTCGATTTTCAAAAGGGAAAGTTTTCTCTAAGCACACTGATACGTGATATTCATTACAGGTATTAAATATTTATAATGAATCATTCTTGAAACTAACTATTATCACGATGAAGGCAAGTGTACCTATCATACAGTAGTATAGCTTTAGCAAGACCGGATTGTCGAACCCGAAGGAACTAAAAGTACTAGTAATGACTGTCTTTTTATTATCTAGCCTAAGAATAATGGGGTTTGTTTTTAACTAGCTAATTAACTAAACTAACAATTCATAGGAAATAGAATTGGGGAATTACTTTTGGAAAACTCAATTGATTGAGACAATACCTAAGGAAAAATCCACCTAAACTTCCCTTGTTATTTGACTCTGAATTGGACGATTTATTCATTTGACTTGATCCATGGAAATCCCAAAGTTATATTATTATATCTCTTGAGACTAACAATGTCTAACCCTAGGTTGAATAATTGGAATCTCTTTCTAATTAACCCCCTAGGGTTGCATTAACTCGATCTATGTATCCCCTTATTAGGTTTCACCCTAATCCGGCAAAATCTTGTCACCTATCTCTAGGCGCGCAACCAACTCCGCTTTATTATGAAAAATGTACTCTTAGATAGGGTCTATTCCTCCCCTGAATAAGAGCTTAACTGGAATCAATATCCTGGAATAGCAAAACAAAAGAACACGTAATTAAGAACAAGTCAAATATTTATCATACAATTCAGATAAAATAACAAGATCTGTCTTAGGTTTCATTCCCCTTAGGTATTTAGGGGTTTTAGTTCATAACTAAAAAGGTAAACATCTCAAAAGAATAATGAATACAAAACATAAAGAAAAACCCAAAACTCCTGAAGGGAAATTGAGGGGAGATCTTCAGTCTTGATTATGAATCCGGCTTCTGAGATAGATCAATCGGCTTCCCTTGAGCAGTTCCCTGCTTCCCTCTGTGTGTGTGTGTGTGTGTTTTTCCTCTTCCTCTAGGGTGTATTTATAGGCTTTAGAATGCCTAAGAACCCTCAAAATTGGCCTTTTCTGAATTGGACTCAATTTGGGCTCGATAGGGACACGCCCGTGTGCGATTGCTTAAGGCCATTGTCAAACCTGTTAAATAGGCACGGGTGTGTGGTCCACCCGTGTGAGTCGTGCTTCGATTCTGCCAAATTAACACGATCGTGTGGTCTGCCCGTGTGAGGAGGTCTAGGCCGTGTTGATTTCGTATGTTGGCCCATTTTCTCTGTTTTTGGCCCGTTTCTCGTTTCTTTCACTCTCCTATGCTCACCTAAGTATAAAACATGAAATTAAGGTATTAGGAGCATTGAATTCACCAATTTTAAGGAAAAATCATCCATAAAATGTGCTAAGCATGGGATAGAAATATGTATATATTACGGTTTATGAAATACCCCCACACTTAAGCATTTGCTTGTCCTCAAGCAAAATCCTCAACTCATAATCAAAATAAATTCTTCTCAACTTATAATTTCTATCGATAATATCTTAAAATAATCTATAGGTAATCATACATTGAAAATTCAACTGAAGGAATATCAAAGTTTCACACATTCCAAGTTGAGCATTTTATCATGAAAATATAGGTGTCTCCCTTCATTTAAGTAATTACCTTTGATTTAAAATATCACAGAGTTTCACATCCTCACTAAAGATTCACTGAAATCACTCGAGGTGTTTAAGGACAATAAATGAAGCACTCAATAGTCAATAATGAAGAGTCATTACCATAGGCTTGCATGAAAATCAAATCACCACCACTATAAATTGAGATGAAACATCAATCAAAAGATCTTTAGAGAGTTGTAATGTGGCTTTGGTTAGAAGGTGTGCTCACAAACTAAAAGAAAGGGTTAGAATTGAGATTGAATTGAAAAATTGCCTAACTAGAAAAATGACTAGTCACCAATTACGTACAACAGAGCTTTTTTCTCAGAATATGGAATTTAACTTCTATAGCTCAGAAGATCACTACTAATAATATGTATACATGTATATATATATTGTCTTAGAATAAAACATAGCTAAGCAATTATTTTAACTCAAATCTCGACAAAAATAGAGATCAAATTAATTTAGGGGATTTCAACAATAATGAGTTATGGGTTAATATCGAGGGTAAATCAATGAATGGGTTGTTAGGCTCAAGGGGGTTCACTAAGGGTTAATTGTGAAGGTAGGCTTTTATGGAGTGAGTGGCTTAAACCTAAGTGCCTTTATCATTTTGACATATCAAATCAAATGGTGTGGTCTTGACATGCATAATCAAGCAAGTTCCAGAATAACAACTCAATACTGACGCACTCATAATGAAAGTGAGCATGAAAGAAATAATAGATGTTCTAAAGGCTCAAGATCTCACAAAAATTATGGCTTTTTGATGTTTAAACTTGTGAATTCCAACTCAAGATAATACCTAAACTTAGGGAAACAACCTAAAAGTTTTTAATTCTTCAAAAATCAACTTATCATGCTTGATTCCCTAATGTCTTAAAGTTTAAATAATCAATGCATAAATGCCTATGTTTTAATTCAAAACATATAAATAAAAGTCATAAATCAATCAAAATTTATCCTAAACATGATATGAGAGCTTTTCAAGAGAACAAGGCAATCATTCAGGGATTTTTCTGATAGTGAAATGAATATCCCCCCACATTTAAGATGTACATTGCCCTCAATGTACAAAGATAGAAATATAGAAAAGAATATAAATATAAGATAGGGAGAAAAGTGAAACTTCCTAAGTGATGAATGAATTTCCTTGAACTGGAGTTTTAGAGAATAATCGGCGTGAGGGTTGAAAAGGATTCTCTGGCGGTGGTAAAGGTTCATTAGTCCATAAGTCCTGCGCCAAAAGAATATTATATCTGGTGGTAGCTATGGTCGTGGTCAAGCAAGACATGGCAGTCGTGGAGAACCTTTCCCAGTGGAGTTTTAAGTTCCTGAGTAATAGTGAGCTCTAGAGCTCTTTATAACTGTGATAGAATCAGGAACTCTTTTAGGAAATATATAAGGAAGAGTAAGTACTCAATATGAATTAGCCAAAATTAAAAATTGTAAAATAATAATTATAAGTCCAAATAAAAATAAGGTGAAAGAAAAATAAAAAATAATCTTCAAATAAAATAAAAGCAGAAACATAAAATAATAAATAAAAGTTTTTAAACATCTTCATCGCTAGATGGTTCACAAGGTGGGGGTGGCGATGAGATGTAGAGGTCTTGACAAATCTACTATAAAGTAGCATCAATGTTATCGAAGCGCTAAAAACACTGTTGCTCGAACAGGGTAAGGCACTCAGAGATGTCAGCGTATGAAGCCACCGCATGAACTAGACGAGAAGGAGATGGTGGCTGAGACGGTGGGTCTTTGTGACGTGGAGGGACATCATCAGTAATGTCCTCGGGGGCCTCCTCCTCGGTAGATTGGGTAAGACAGTACTGAGGAGGGTAGGTGCCACGTTGTTTCTCGATCATTCTCATACTTAGCATGCTCTAGATGCCCTGTGGGGACATCTGGCCCATGAGAGTGAGGGGGGATGATTAGGCTGCTGTGTTAAGAAGCCCGAAGTGCTGAGCCAACCACGTCACATAGGGCCCAATGGAGATGACCCTCTTCCCATGCCACTCCGTCTGATGTTGAATGGCGAGGGCAATGAAATAAGTAAGGTATATGATGTGCCCGTATGACATACACCATAGAAAGTACGCGTCGTGAGTGTTAACGACGCCAGTGCTCTCTCGCATTCCTATTAACGTGTGAGCCAAAATGGCGTGTAAGTACCTCGGAGATGGAGGGAGAGCCGATGCCTTGGAGCAGCTAGGATTGTAGGAGGCAGCACTGGGGCGAGGGCGTTCCAACACCGTGAAGGAGAGTGATGGATGTGGTGATTGAGTGCGTGGAGTTTATTCTCCTCCATAAACTCCTCAGTGTAAAGGCCCAATGCGGTTCTGAACTCAGGGACATCCAATTGGCAGACTAGACCACTGAGGCAAAATTGGATTATCCCCGGGTCATCAAAGCGGGCCATCACGGTCTAAAGATGGAACGTTGAGCAAAGTTCCAACGTGAGTTTGAGATATGTCAGCTCGACAATCTCAAAGAAAATCCCCCAAGGATCGGTGGTGAGAAGAGCCCGAATTGCATCCGCGAGTTGGACTTGTTCTAGCGCGGCCCAATCTATACAGCGGCCCACTTCCAAGGGTCGAGCCCGTAGAATCTAGAAAAGTTCTTCTTAGGGCCCAATGGGGAACTATAGAAAAGGGTGACGAATTTCCACGATAGGACCCGAGGAAGATGGCGCTCCCTTCCTTTTCTTCGAAGCAGGGACGACAGCTTTCTTTCCTCGTGAAGATGACATGATGTACATGTAATAGAAATTGAAGTGGAATGTGAATACTTTCCATGGGGCTTACATATTAACCTATACTATAACAGCCAAAGTAAATGTGACAAATAACCCTATAAGAATAAGTAATGGAAATATCTAAAGAATGAATTTGTGTCAGGTTTATAGCTTGAAACCCATAGAAACAATAACCATGAATGAATGTAGCCTAATATACTGACCAAAACAAAACAAAAATTAAAAAAATATATATACATTTATCTACTATTCTAACTATGAATGTGCACGTAAAATAGTCAAATGGAGCATCGAAATCATGAAAGAAGCAAAATAATTGAAGAAGATTCAGATAAAGGAGTAAACAAATGGAAGAGGGAGGAGCTTAGGCATCAAAAATGTGGTTGAAGGCGGCACACGGGTGTGGCAGGAGGCCGTGTGAATCTGCAGTGGCTAGGGTGAGGGATTTTGGGTGAGGGAGATGATGAATAGTGAAGGGTATTTATAGATTTTGGGACACACGGCCAGGGAACACGCTCGTATTCCCCAATTTCTGCCCGTGTGATTCGTGAATTTTGAATTTGGGCGCGTCTGACAATTTCCGCATGCCCATGTACCTTGGGCTTGTTGGTGCACATGGTCGTGTTGTACGGTCGTGTTTGTCTTTGTTCGCTTCTCCCACACTCGTGTATGAAGATCCACGCCCGTGTTGCTTTGGCAGGTTCGCCCACGGTTGCTTGGCACGGGCGTGTCGCACGCCCGTGTTAATTTGATAGGTTCAGCCACAGTTTTCACACGACCTAAGGCACACCTATGTGCTTGGTCGTGTCTGTGTGGTAAACCTGGATTCAAGAGTTTCATTAGTAAGTTAGGTGTTAAACACTAAAATTTAAAGAAATCAATACAGTTAGTGCTCGGGTTGCCTCCCAAGAAGTGCTTATTTATAATCTAAGTTCGACTTACCTCTCCATTGAATGGTCATGGTGGTTCGAGGAGTTTATACTCCTCATTCCTGCTATGAATCTCATCAAAATAAGGTTTTAGGCGGGTATTGTTTACCTTAAAAGGGTCGAACTTGGGATGACTTACCTCGACTGTACCAAATGGGAAAATGCTAAGTACCGTAAGAGGAATTTCTTCATTTGATTTGGCAGTGACAATATGAGGATCTGCGGCATCTAATAAAACTTTATCTCCAATCTTAAGTTGATTTGGAAAGGTATTGAGCTTGTTCTGACATAGTTTTGGTTTATCGTGTGTTCTCAGTTTATGTGTCTGCCATTCATCTAGCTCCTTGATTTATAGCTTTCGTTCTTCATGAATAGGTCCTCTACTATTGCTTGAAAATGGCTCACGTACTTCCTTTAAACTCATTTCCTTCAAAGTAGATTGCACCATATTGTCAGTTTTAGTAAAACGATTTTAGTAGAACGGTTTGGATAATCACCTTCAATTCTTGATATGTTGCCAGAATTGCGAGCTTGAAGGGTGATTATTTCATCTCCCACACGAAGTGTGAGCTCACCTGTGCCAACATCAATAATCGTTCTAGCAGTTGCTAAAAAGGGCTTTCCTAAAATCAAAGGAGTGTTGCTATCCTCCTCTATTTCTAGAACAACAAAGTCAATGGGAACTATAAATTTATCGATTTTAACTAGCACATCTTCAATAATACCCCTAGGAAACCTTATAGTTTTATCTGCTAATTGAATGCTCATCCTAGTCTATTTAGGTTTCCTAAGACCTAGTTGTTTAAACATTTTGTAAGGCATGACGTTAATACTAGCCCCTAAATCAGCTAATGCATTATTAACATCTAAACTACCAATTAAGCAAGGAACCGTAAAAATCCTTGGATCTTTTAGTTTGTTGGGTAGTTTATTCTGTAGAATAGCTGAGCAAATTGCATTTAGCTTCACATGCGAAGCATCATCCAACTACTGCTTATTTGCTAAAAGGTCCTTTAAAAATTTCATTGCATTGGGCCTCTGCGATAGAGCTTCGATAAACAGTAAGTTAATATGTAATTTTTTTAAGAGTTTAAGGAATTCACCAAATTGTTCATCTAAGCGGTCTTTCCTTGTCACATTAGGGTATGGCACACGAGGTTTGTATTCTATACTTGCCGATTTCTACTCATTGTGGTCTACCTCACCTTTACCTTTGCTTATCTCAGTTTCTTGCCTTGGTTCTGGTTCAGGTGTGACTAACCCTTCCTCATCTTGACTAGTAATTGCCTTGAGTTGCTCCTTAGGTTAGATTCTATGTTGCTTGGCAAGCTACCTTGTGGTTGTTCAGAAATCAACTTGGAAAGCTGTCCAATTTGAGTTTCGAGCCCTTGGATCGATGCTTGTTGATTCTTAAGTGCTGTCTCGATATTCTAAAAATGAGTTTCTGACACCGATATAAACTTTGAGAGCATATCTTCAAGGTTCGACTTCTTTTCCTATTGGTAGGGTGGTTGTTGAAAACTCGGAAGATGTTGTGGCCTTTGATTTCCTTGACCGCCCCAGGAGAAATTGGGATGTTCCTCTAACTTGCATTATAAGTGTTACTATATAGGTTATTTTGGGATCTAGAGTTATTGTTACCCATATATTGGCTTGTTCCTCCTTGATGCTATGGTTGAAGGGTTGATATTCTGTGCATGCTCCTCCTCCATTCGAATCGTACCTCATCACTAGATGTACTTGAGTAGAACCACACAAACCGTCAATCTTATTATTTAAGAGTTTTACTTGGTTAGATAGCATAGTAACCGCGTCGAGGTTGAGAACACCGGCTGCTTTCATCGGCTTTGCTCTCATAACTTGCCACTGATAGTTATTCAGTGACATCTCCTCAATAAATTCGTAAGCCGTCTTAGGTGTCTTATTATTGATAGTTCCTCCAGCGGCTGCATCAATCAGGTGTCTTATTATTGATAGTTCCTCCAGCGGCTGCATCAATCATATCTCGAGTCGAAGGATTCAAGCCATTATGGAACGTTTGAACTTGTAGCCAAAGCAGTAAACCATGGTGAGGGCATCTTCTTAAAAGGTCCTTGTATCTCTCCCGTGCATCATAGAGTGTTTCTAAATCCATCTACACAAAAGAAGAGATATCATTACGTAATTTGGCTATTTTAGCCGGTGGAAAATATTTTAATAAAAATTTTTCGGTCATTTGTTCCCAAGTAGTGATTGACCCTTGTGGTAATGAGTTCAACCATTGTTTAGAATTATTTCTTAACGAAAAGGGAAACAACCGAAGGTGAAGGGCGTCATCAGAAACGCCATTAATTTTGAAGGTATCGCAAAATTCTAGGAAATTTGCCAAGTGAACATTGGGATCTTCGTCTTGCAAACCATCAAACTGAACAAACTGCTGTATCATTTGAATGGTGTTAGGTTTCAGTTCAAAATTATTTGCAGCAATAGCAGGTCTAACTATACTTGACTCAGTTCCTATTACTTTAGGTTTAGCATAATCATACATAGTGTGCGGAGCAGGATTTTGATTAACGGCAATTGCAGGAGGTAGCGGATTTTCTTGGTTTTTAGCCATCTCTTCGGTTGTAGTTTGAATATCGTCCTCTTGCTCGTTCTCTGTGTATCTTAAGCTTCGCCTTATTTCTCTTTGGTTTCTGCGAACTGTGCGATCGATCTCACTGTGAAAAAGTAATGGTCCTGACGGGTTTCTTCTACTCATAAACTATAAGAACTTGCCAGAAAAAGGGAAAATAAAGAATTAGTAATAAAAATTAGAATAAAATTTAAATTGCAGTAAAAGTAAATGGCTAAAGTAATAAAAATCAAGTGTTCCTAATATCTTAGTTCCCCGGCAACGGCGCCAAAAACTTGATATGTGATATTCGTGACAGGTTTTAAAATTTTATAATGAATCATTCTTGAAACTAACTATTATCACGATGAAGGCAAGTGTACCTATCGTACGGTAGTATAGCTTTAGCAAGACCAGATTATTGAACCCAAAGGAACTAAAAGTACTAGTAATGACTATCTTTTTATTATCTAGCCTAAGAATAATAGGGTTTGTTTTAACTAGCTAATTAACTAAACTAAGAATTCACAGAAAATAGAATTGGGGAATTACTTTTGGAAAACTCGATTGATTGACACAATACCTAAGGAAAAATCCACCTAGACTTCACTTGTTATTTGACTCTAAATCGAACGATTTATTCATTTGACTTGATCCGTAGAAATCCCTATGTTATATTATTATCTCTCTCGAGACTAACAACGTCTAACCCTAGGTCGAATAATTGAAATCTCTTTCTAATTAACTCCCTAGGGTTGCATTAACTCGATCTATGGATCCCCTTATTAGGTTTCACCCTAATTCGGCAAAATCTTGTCACCCTATCTCTAGGCGTGCAACCAACTCCGCTTAATTATGACAAATGTACTCTTAGACAGGGTCTATTCCTCCTCTGAATAAGAGCTTAACTTGAATCAATATTCTAGAATACCAAACCAAGAATTAAGAACACATAATTAAGAACAAGTCAAATATTTATCATACAATTCAGATAATAATAACAAGATCTGTCTTAGGTTTCATTCCCCTTATGTATTTAGGGGTTTTAGTTCATAACTAAAAAGGTAAACATCTCAGAAGAATAATGAATATAAAACATAAAGAAAAACCCAAAACTCCTGAAGGGAAATTGAGGGGAGATCTTCAGTCTTGATGATGAATCCGGCTTTTGAGATGGATCAATCGGCTTCCCTTGAGTAGTTTCCTGCTTCCCTCTCTATGTGTGTGTTTTTCCTCTTCCTCTAGGGTGTATTTATAGGCTTTAGAATGCCTAAGAACCCTCAAAATTGGCCTTTTCCGAATTGGACTCAATTTGGGCTCGACAGGGACACGTCCGTGTACGATTGCTTAAGGCCGTGGTCAAGCCTGTTAAATAGGCACGGGCGTGTGGTCCACCCATTTGAGTCGTGCTTTGATTCTGCCAAATTGACACGGCCATGTGGCCTGCCCGTGGAGGAGGTCTGGGCCGTGTTGATTTCGAATGTTGGCTCCTTTTCTCCGTTTTTGGCCCGTTTCTCGTTCCTTTCACTCTCCTATGCTCACCTAAGTATAAAACATGAAATTAAGGAATTAGGAGCATCGAATTCACCAATTTTAAGGAAAAATCATCCATAAAATGTGATAAGCATGGGATAGTCACACACGATTTACACAAAACGACTTTTAAAAGCTTCCGCAATGAAATGTGTTAAAACGATTGACTAAATAAGTAACAATTTTGGAGACAACAGGAGTAAAGGAATAGAAATTGTTTTATCATAACAACTTACTTTCAAACGTTATCATGTGACACTGCCAGATTCGGGCATAACGTTTAGGTCGAGTTTGGGGTGTTACAATTAATTTTAATGAGTTTGAGGTCAATTAAATTGGTTTTGAAGTGTTAGGCTACTTTGAATCAATACAGGGGGTTTTTAGCAATTTTTTCATCTATTTTTGTCTTATTATAACCTAAGGTGTTGATAATTGTGGGTAAGGTATCGATACCTTGGCCCTAAAATAAAAAAAATCAAAACAAAAAGCAATTTTGGATCAATATTGAAGGTTATATATTGATACCTAGGCCTAAGGTATCAATACTTTCACTAAAATTTTGAAATTTGGAGTTCTAGAATGCTATTTTGGTACTGATTAAGAGGTATAGATACTTTTATATAGGTATAGATACGTCATGTTTTAGTGTCGATACTTGTCCCTTATACTGATTGAAAATAATATTTAAATTATTTGTAAGCATGCTCGGTTAACCAATAATGCCCTTAAACTTCTAATATAATATTACTGGATTGCTTTAATGAAAATCATATCATTTAATGTTCAAAATAGCTAGTGATTAGCCAAGATTGCTTTGGCAGCAAATGTAATATTCTTATATCGGGTTCCGAGGATCAGATCGGGTATAGAGGTGTTACAAGTACACATGCAAGATTCGAGGCAGAGACTCACCAGATACTCACCTATTGTAGTTCGAAGCTCCATGCTCAGACATCCTTTAGAAACAGCAACAACAATTGCTTAAAGAACATTATATCACCATTAAAACTCATTTACATACTAATTACTATCATCTCAATCACTGACAACCTCCATACAAAGTTTTGTACTTACAACTTACTGTTCATAAACCTTATATAGACTTACTCTTTCAGAACTTAACACTTACCCGAAGATGGAATGACCACTAAGTAAACCAAGAACTTTAGCTTCTAGCTTAATGAGGAAGATATACCATTAGATTTAAGAAAGAGAAATAGAGAGTAATATCTTGCAGAGAGAAATAGAGAATAATATCTTGAAGAAAGAAGAACCTTTTTCCAGAACCCTTCTCACACACATATATATATCCTAACCCCACTAAGTGGAACTCAACAAGTGTCACTTAATTCAAAGTTTTTCTTTCCTAATAGCCTACAGATTTTGAGAAAAACATGAATGAAAATCTTGCGTAATTGATATAAGACCAGCCAATCCAATTGATTTTTAACCAGGTTACATTACAACCTAACTAGCACAGTATTCAGACAAACAGGGCATATAATCCATTTTGGCGGTAACTCATGCAATAATTACCTTTTTGCTAAATAGAATCTTACTCTTTAAATAGCGAAATAATCTGAAATAGAATCTTCAACTACCTACTCAGTGGTTACAATATGCCCATTCATATACACTAAAAGAAACAATTGGGCGAATTTCATTTCGCCTAACAGATTCTTTCTCTAGTACGTGCTTAATTCTTAGATCTGCTAGACGTGGGGTGTGACAACTCTCCTCCCCTTAATGAAATTTTGTCTTTGAAGTTTTTCTATCTTGGAAGAATTCCACTACACAATTGAAACTAATTGTTAATTTGGGTCTTACCGTTAATTTGGGTGAATTATCCTGCTAGCTTAAAGAAATTTCTTTTCAGAGAGATACACTTCAAAGACCTAAGTAAAATACCATTGGTCTATTCCAATTTGGCAGATTCAAAATTTGGCGATTACTCTCTTGAATTCTAGCATTACATAACTTACCTTTTGACAGATGTCAAATTTGTATTAGAGAATCTAAACAGTTACCATGAAATAAACTTCCTACACACGCTTGTTTCTCTCTAAATCGAGGACTCAAACACTCATTTAGAAACTTTTGCTAAATCAATCGAAACCCTAACTTCTTTTATGTTCAATCTTTATGCCTTATTCATCTTTAGTCTTCAGCTTTCTCCGAGGTAACATTTACTTTCTTTCTTCTCTTATTTCCTTTTTTTTTTCTTTCATACAAAAAATGGTTAGATCAAGTACCAGAGAAAGGGGTCACAGTCAATTTAATCGAAACACCGACCCTAGAAATCCATTCTTCTTCGGACCTCAAGGTCCCAGTGATACTCCACTACCTGTGTAACACCCCAAACCCGACCTAGAAGTTTAAGTCGAATCTGGACGAGTCACACCAACGTATTAAAAACATATTTCTTTTCAGAGTTTTAACCTTGAAAACTAGAAATTCATTTTAGTTAATTTAGGTGATTTTGTAGTTTCATTTTAGAACTTGGCAGATACAAACAATATTATAAAAAGAAAAACAAGAGAAGTCCAAAATAGATTACAAATCCAAAGGATTAAATTGTAGCTATTTCAGCACAAAATAATCTGAGCTCCCACATGCCGTCTGATCTTAAATCAAATGTTTTCCTGAACAGATAAAGGTAAGAAAAGGGTGAGTCACCAAGCACCGCATAAAACCAAACTCAAAATACAAATAAACAGAACGTAATATATATATATCGTAGTAAAGCAAGCATTTGATTACAGTTGCATAACCAGTACGGAATAGATCTAGAGTATCATAGAGGTTTCAACAGAGGTAGTACAATGAAACAAAGTAAAACAGAACAAAACAGAACAGAACCGAATAGAGTAGAACATAATAGAATGGAATGGAGTAGAGCAAAGCTGAACAGAACAGAGCACGTATGTTTATACAGATGTAGTATTTTTCAAACATATCAGAATGCATATTTATCAGAAAACATCCTACCCAACTCTACTACACACCAAAATGGGGTTCCCCTAAAACTTGTCTAGCCAGATCACACCAACAGATAACTGTGGATAGTGCCACCAGAATATTTGTAGTTGAAGCTACCTGACCGGATATACATGGTCAAACCACTATATTAAAGTTGAACTGCCAGAACAAAATTATGGACAAACCACCAGATAATGCAGATCATTAAACTACCAAAACTACTTTTGTTCATATCAACCCAAACTCTATGCAATGTGTCTGTAACAGCCCGATTTGGGGCCTAGTAAGAACAGTGGTTTCGGAACCACTAACTCGAGGTTAGAAAAATTATTTTTAATATTATTTTATGTGTGTTGGTATGTTTATAAAGGTGCATGAAAATTTTGGCGAATTAATTTTAGCGTTTGTGAGCTTAATCGCGAAAAAAGAACTAAATCGCATAAAGTGCAAAAGTCCTATTTTGATAGCTAAAGGTGTCAAATAGCTAGAGAACCATAATTTAGGGTCTTTAAAGGGCAAATATACCCTTAAAATAAGCTTGGCCGGCCATAGGGGACAAATTGAGTCATGTTGACTAGGTTAGGTGAGCTTTTGGTAACTTATTTGACTAAAAAAAAAAGAAAGGGAAGCTATAGTGTCATCTTCTCCACCAATTTTTTAGCAAAAAAATGGGGGTTTAGAGAGCTCAAAATATCAGCCATTTGTATCTTTTGGAAGTAAGTCATTTAGAAGGTTATTCTTTGTGATTTTTCTATTTTTGAACCCCTTGTAACATGAGTTTTCTAATAAGGGACTATTTTGCAAAATAGTTGAAAATATAGGGTTTTCCATGAGAGTATTCACGTTTATTTTTGAAATTTTATGGAATAAAATGAATTATGGTTGTGAAATAAACAACTTTTGCGAAGTAGATTTCATGGAAACCCCAACTAAGGACCATTTTTGCATAAGCTATTAAATGGGTGATAAATGTGTAAAATAATGAGAATTGTGAGATTCTATAGTTATAAAATGAATTTGGTTAGGCTTGGCTAACAGGAAATTCGATAAAAATCGATTTTCGGGCCTAGGGGTAAAATCATAATTTTTGTGAAGTTTAAGGGCAAAACGGTTGTTTTACCAAAGTATGAGTCTTAAGTTGAATTGAATGATTTGTGTATTAAATAAGCTAAGTTTCAACGTTTTAGATCAAGAGAAACATGATCTGGGTCTTGATCGAAGGAAGAACAAAGCTTACAAAGATTAGGCTCATTCCCATCGTTTTGTGTCAATGTAAGTACATATGTAAATAACGTGTTATTGTAGCTTACTTTTAAATGTTTTATTTTTTTACCATGTATCATAATCTTACTCGATACCATGAAAGTATAAATAGTGTGAAATAAGAGTAATTTACATTATGAACAAGTGCGACAACATCAGGTCAGACACGAGATCCCGCTAGGCACGAGATCTTGTTGAACCTCAAAAATAGTATAGGATATAAAATATAAGTCATGAGAAATTGAGTGGTCTGAACTCATGAGTTGAGTCTGAGTTCATCAGATAAGTGAAATATGTAATGTGGGTCTGGGTACTGACTTTGTATGTAGACCCGTGAGTAGCTCATTGAACGAGCATTACATGATAGAGCTATGGGGTCCGGGTACTGACTTGGTGAAAAGGCCCGTGAGTAGCTCAAATATGCAAGTATTACAAAGTACGAGGTAGCTTTGGCTACTTGTATAGTACTTAGGAGTAAACTATCTGTGTATTCATTGGTATTTTCGAGTGTTCAAAAGGGTAACTAAATGAATAGATTGGAGATACTTCCAATGAGGTATGTAAATAAAGAGAATGAACTTGAGTTATTTTACGAGTAATTACAGGTATGTATACTAAACTCTCGAATGAAGTCCTTAGTATGTGATGAGATGTAGTAAGTATGCGTAAAAGAATGAAGAGCAAGATAGTGAGGCTAAAATGATATATCATTTAAGAATGATAAGCCATTGTTTGACGAATTGTTTCTAATTACACTTATTTGCATATATGTACTTACCAAGCTCTCATGCTTACCCTTTTTCCTTTCCATTTCCTTTTAGTGCCGCCAAAGTAGTTCGAGGATCGTCGCCTATGTCGGAGAAGCCAGTCACACTATCCTTAAAGCACTTGGTATAACTAGTTTTATCATTATGATTATGGCATGTATAGGAATCTTTGATTTTATTTTTGTGTCACATTGTTTTGGGGCCAAAGGTGTTGGCTTGTTTTAGCATTTGACTCATTTTGTATAAGGACATGAAAATGGCTAATATTGTAAGTCAGTATATGAATGCAAGATAGTCTTTTACGAATTTGAAATTGTTGACATGGTTAAATTTGTGAAATGTATATAGGCCAAATGTAATGCCCCTCACCCGTATCAGGCACCGGGATAGGGTACAAGACACTACCAAAACTTTACACTTTTAGTATACTAACCGAAACTTTACACTTTCAGTATACTAACTCGGGTCATAAATTTTCATTTGAATTTAAAACTTTTTAATCATGAACATCTCGTCCCTTGTATAGGCCTTCGAGACTTATAACATATCAAGAGGTAGTACGGGACAAATACGGGCACATTCGATTAACCTTGGGCTCCTTATAAAGTTTTCCTTAACATGAAGGGGCACACGCCTATGTAGGTCGGCCGTGTGGACTTACACGCCCGTGTATCTTGGGGCACACCCATGCCCTTCAACCGTGGGCAACACTTACTTATCAACACGGCCATGGCACACGCCTGTGCTGCCTGCCCGTGGACGACACTGTCATTTTAACACGGCCATGGCGCACGCCCGTGTGGCCTACCCGTGTACAACTTTGAGCTAAAATTTTAAGTGCAGGGGACACACGGCCATAGCACACACCCATGGGAGGGAAACTTGTGTCACACACGGCCTAGACACACGCCCGTGTGTCCAACCATGTGGACTAGGCTATTTCCAAGCCTTTAGTCACCCCTTTCTACTACTTGAGCTTAGTGGTTATAAAGTTTGAGAGAAAACATGATTTTACACTAGTAAATAATCTTAATAAAACCTGTTGTATGGAAACCTTGTATCATTGGTTCCATACAAGATAGGTTATTTCCCATTTAGTATTTTTGGGTTCCCATGTCATTCTAATTCATTCGAAATTGGCTCATTCATGTGACTCATTGCCAATTGGTAACGAACCATCACTCGTAATTTAAACCATGCATAAAATCGTAGGTCATAGCCTACTTCAATTAAGCCAATTTTCATGGCCATATACAAAAAGACAAACATATTTTTTTACATGCCTTCATTTGGCAAATCAAATGACACATATAACAAAATACTCAAAAATACTATACATGTCATTGAACAAAATAAACAAAGTCTTTATACCAAAGCTTGTCTAATTGATAGTGTGTTGACTCTCCAATCGTCTTCTAGTCTTTATGAGTCTTCAAGCTCCGCGAGACAGGGAAAACGAGAGGGGGAATAATTTACATGCTTAGTAAGCTCGAATAACCGGAAAGTAAACTTACCGAGTAATTAGCATACATCCATATTTAAATAATGAAATCATCAATTATACAATGATTCCCTATCACATGCACTCAATCAATGAGTTAGTCACATAACAAAGCATCATGTAATTTATGTAGATGAGCTCATCGTTTATCATCTCATTCACATATACATCTCATGTTAATCTCGTTGAGTTTCTAGGAAATCTCGATGGAATACCCGTTATCTGTCAATTCTTACAAATGATCATTTCACATATATGCACTCCCGTGAACCTCACGTCTCATGGTAGGATTACCAGTCCAGGCTAAATCCCCCATATCATGAACTCATAAGATGATGTTGGGATTACCAGTCCAGGCTAAATCCCTTATAACGACAAACACCCTTAATGAGCTCGGATCTAAATTACCAGTCCAGGCTAATTTTAGACCCTAATCAGATTACCCGTCCGAGCTAAATCCATAATGCACACATATTTTTCGGGAGGCTTGATCATTCAAGGAACACTCATTCGGGCTAGATCCTTTTAATACTTGAGATCACGGATTACCGATCCGAGCTAAATCCTTACTGCAACACATGTAGGATCTCAATTCACATATCAAAGAGGGTTTATCTATCGAATTCCCTTTATCAACCTCAACCGAGACATTTTCACATGTAACCATCAAATATGCATTTCTATGATATTACATGCTAATAATTAATGCAATCATCATGCATTCATAAATCATTCAATTATGCATATTACGGGTTTACTTTAAGTTATTTGAACTTACCTGGTATTCGTTTCAGAGATATGTTTCGGTTATTTCGAAACCTTGTGTTTACCACGATCGACCTCCGAAATTTGTTTATTGGGGTCTATAACAGAAAAATCAACTCATTAATACCCACATTATAAATTTCAAGTTTAATATCTACCCTCGGTCCAAATAACCGTTTTTCCCCTACACTTTTACATTTCTACGATTTAGTCCCTAGGCTCATATAATGAAACACATGCACTTTTTATCTTACCCAGGCCTAGCTGAACACTTTTCCTTCTTATGTTAGCCCAAATTTTCCATTAATTTCTCATTTCTACCACACATTTACATCTTTTGTGAAATAGTGCCTATAAGGGTTTCTCATGAAAACCAACTAGGAAAAGATGTTTAACACACATTTATCTTTCATGTTCCTCCATAATCCACCAAAATACAAGCAACTCATGCATGGGTATATTTTTAAACATGAGCCTTAGCATGAAATATGGGTAGAAATGGAGAGAGCAAGCTACCGGGATTTCAAAAATATAAAGAGCATGAAAAACGGGACTTGGGAGCACTTACTATTGAGCTTGGAAAGCTTGAAACCCTAGCTATGGAGAACCCCAAATTTTCAACTGGATGAAGGAGAAAATGGCTGATTTTGGCTTGATTTTTCCCATTTTAATTCATTAAAATGACAAATGACCAAAATGCCCTTATACCCTTTCTTTAAAATTTCATCCATGCAAGCCCATTTTTGTTCAAAAATTTAAAATTTGGGAAAATTGCTCTCCAATACCTTCTAATTCATAATCTAAAGAAATTTCATACAAATTGCTTCTAGAATCCAAGTTTTGCAATTTATTCAATTTAGTCCCTAATTTTCAATTGGACACCTTATACTTAGAATTTCTTGATGAAAATTTAACACATGCATATACTCATATTCTAGGCCTCATAATAATCATAAAATAAATATTTTGATATCGTATTTGTGTTCCCGAAATCACTATTCCGACTAGGCCGTATTTCGGGATGTTACACCTTAGCCATGGTTGTTAGTTAAGAACTCATATTAAATTAGACCTTGATACATTGATTAACATTAAATCATGTTTTAGGGTGGCATAAGGCTTGCTAAATAGCCTTATATTGTCCACACGGGTAGACACACAGGCGTGTGTCTAGGCCGCGTGTGACACACGGCCAACCCTATGGACGTGTTGTCCGGTCGTGTGTCCCCTGCACGTAAAAATTTCAAGTCAGTATGCATGGTAGTAAACACACAGGCAGAGACACGGCCGTGTATCTCAACCGAGTGGAGGACATAGCCTCTGGCCACGGGCGTGTGCCTTGGCCGTGTGCCCTAAATTGAATACTGACGTCAGAAACTTAATCTCAAGGTTTTCAGACATGGACTAGGACACGGGCGTGTCATAGCCGTGTGAGGGACACGGGCCATAGACACGGGCGTGTGTCAGGCTATGTGAAAACCCCTGTAGGTTCAAATTTAGAATTTAATTCACACAGGCATGGGACATGGGCGTGTCCTTCGGTGCTTAAGCCGTGTGTGCCACACAGGCCATCATCATGACCATGTTCAAGTTCCACACGGGCGTGTTGCCCATTCACATGAGCGTGTGCCCTGTTTCAGAGGTCATTTTTCTAGTTTTGATTAAAGGTAGGTCCCGAGTTATTTCTAACAGATGCTTTGGGCCTTATAGGCCCCTGATAAAAAGGTTTTGACAAAGTTCAAAAAAGTTTTGAATTTAATTAAGTCTTAGTGCCTTGAGAACGTTTGAATGCATGTAATTAAGTTTAGTAATGGCTCGTATTTCGTCCCAGCGTAGGGTAAGGGTGTGAGGTGTTACATTTAGTGGTATCAGAGATATGGTTTAGTCAGTTCTCGGACTAACCTAGCATGTGTACGAGTCTAGCTATACATGCCATAAATAAATTATGATAGTGTGACGTCTCCTGATTTTGTTATCGTGTTTTCTTATAGTAATGGATCCCGATTGAACTCTGCCAGACGATGTAGAAAGTAATGCACCAGCTCCTGTTAAAGGGGCAGTGCCATCTGATAATCGACCTCCCACGATTAGTCAGGGAGGGAGAAAAAGGGCTCGGGAAGCCTTTCTCCACATGATGAATGAATGGTACATAGAGTTTGTCCGAGTGAACCCGAATGCTCAACCCCCTCCACCTCTATCTATTCCTCAACCTATCCATGTAGCACCCCAAGGTTTGGATTTTGTGAGACTGAATAAACCCCCAGTGGACAAGATCCGAAAGCATGGAGCCGAGGAGTTCCATGCAAATAAAGATGATGATCCCGAAAAGGAAAATTTCTAGCTTGAGACTACCATCAGGGTATTCAACAAATTATCTTGTACTTTGAAGAATGCTTGAAGTGTGTCATATCCTTGTTGAAGGGCTCGGCATACCACTGGTAGAAAACATTAGTTTCAATATTACCTCACGAGAGGGTTACATGGGAATTCTTCCAAGAAGAATTCCAAAAGAAATACATTAGTGAGAGATTTATGGATCAAAAGCGTAAGAAATTTCTTGATTTGAAACAAGGCTGCATGACGGTTACTGAATATGAAAGGGAGTTCGTCCTACTTAGTAAGTATGCTCGGATGTGTGTCCTCCAAAGCTTGGATGTGTTGAAGGTTTGAAGACAGACTTAATGAGGATATCAGATTGCTAGTGGGTGTCCTTGAATTGAAGGAGTTTGTGGTGCTCGTTAATTGGGCTTGTAAGGCCGAAGAATTGATTAAGAAGAAGAATAAAATCAAGGCAGAGACTAGGGATGCAAGGAAGAGACATTCGAGTAAGTCATTTCCATCTCAGCCAAAGAAAATCTAAAGATGTTTACTCCTGATCTCATGTGTCAGTTGGGCGCTCGTACAAAGATCTTAAGAAGCAAGATTTGGATTCTAAATCTCGGGCTACATTGGTGGCTAGTGTGGGTAACGTCAGGTCTTCTTGACCAGAGTGCCAACATTGTGGTAGAAGTCATTTTGGCAAGTGTAGAATGAACGATGGATCCTATTTCCGATGTGGTTCCCAAGACCATTTTTTCAAGGATTGCCCTGAGATGAACGAAAAAGAAAAAATTCAAAGTACAAGGCTAAGTGGAGCAAATTCTAAAGGAAGACCACAGAAAAATGTTGGAATTGGGGCTAGCAGCAAGAATATGACGAGAGACACCACAGGGAGATCTGAAGCTAAAACTCCGGCTAGAACCTACACCATACGTGTACGTGAAGATGCATCTTCTTCCAATGTGATCACCGGTACATTTTCTCTCTATGATAATACTGTTAATGCTTTGATTGACCCTGTTTTTACTCATTCATATGTGCGCATGAAATTGTTGTCTAGCATAAACATACCTGTTGAGTTACAGAGTTTATGATTAAGGTATCAAACCCCTTAGGCAAGCATGTGATTGTCGATAAAGTATGCAAGAAATGTCCCTCGATAGTTGGAGGTCACTGTTTTCTGGCCAATTTGATGTTGTTACCATTCAATGAGTTTGATGTCATATTGGGTATGGACTGGTTGACACTCCATGATACTATAGTAAATTGTAGGCAAAATATTATTAAATTGAAATGTGAAAATAGTTAAACTCTTTGGGTTAAATCAAATGAACCAGAGAATTTACCTATTGTGATATCTTCAACATCTGCCCGAAAATGTTTGAGGAAAGGTTGTGAAGCTTATTTGGCTGTTATAATGAATGCTAAGGAGTCTGAGCCGAAGGTTGAGACAGTACCAGTTGTGTGCGAATATGCGGATGTATTTCCGGAAGAATTGCCCGGGTTACCCCCTAATAGAGAAGTTAAATTTGGTATAAAGCTAATGCCAGGGACAACACCTATCTCAATTGCTCCATATCAAATGGCTCCGACTGAGTTGAAGGAACTAAAGTCACAATTACAAGTGTTGACCGATAAAGGCTTTATGAGACTAAGCTTTTCATCGTGGGGTGCTCTAGTGCTATTTGTGAAAAAGAAAGGTCCATGAGGCTGTGCATAGACTACCGACAGTTAAATAAGATGACAATCAAGAATAAATATCCATTGTCATAGATTGACAACTTGTTTGATCAATTGAAAGGAGCAGCATGGTTTTCTAATATAGACTTGAGATCCAGCTACTATCAACTGAGATTTAAAGAGTCAGATGTGCCTAATACTGTTTTTAGGACGAGGTATGGCCACTACGAGTTCCTCGTCATGCCTTTCGATTTAACAAATGCTCTCGTCATGTTTATAAATTTAATGAATAGGATATTTCAGCTATACTTGGATAAGTTTGTCGTTGCATTTATCAATGGTATCCTGATCTATTCCAGAGATGAGGTAGAGCATACCAAACACATGAGAATCATTCTACAGACTCTGAGAGATAATCGGTTGTATGCCAAGTTCAGTAAAAGTGAGTTTTGGCTTCGTGAAGTCAGATTTTTAGGTCACATTGTCTCGAGTGATGGCATTAGGGTTGACCCCAGCAAGGTTTCTACTATTGTTGAATGGAAACCACCGAAGAATGTGACCGAGGTTAGAAGCTTTTTGGGTTTGGCTGGTTATTACAAGCAATTTGTAAAGGACTTCTCCATGATTGCCACTCCAATGACGAGGTTATTGAAAAAAGAAGTTAAATCTGAATGGTCGGATAAGTTTCAACAGAGTTTCGAGAAGGTAAAGAAGTTGTTGACTGAGGCTCCAGTATTAGTACAACCCGAATTAGGAAAAGAGTTCATGGTTTATAGCGGTGCTTCTTTAAATGGCTTGAGATGCGTGCTTATGCAGGAATGCAAGGTTGTAGCTTATGCCTCGAGACAATTGAAAGTTCACGAGAAAAATTATCCGACATATGACCTAGAGTTGGCCGCTATAGTGTTTGCCTTGAAGATTTGGCAACATTATTTGATCGAAGAGATATGCCATGTATACACTGATTACAAAAGTCTTAAGTACTTGATGACTCAGAAGGATTTAAATCTGAGACAACAGAGATAGTTAGAATTATTAAAAGATTATGAGTTGATTATCGACTATCATCTGGGAAAGGCGAACGTGGTCACCGATGCATTGAGTAGAAAATCACTATTTGCACTGAGAGTAATGAACGCCCAATTAGCCTGGTCAGAGGATGGTTCGATTCTAGCTGAGTTAAAAGTTAGACCGACGTTTCTCCAAGAAATTCGTGAAGTTCAGATCAGTGATAGTGAATTGTTAGCCAAGAGAAATCAGTGTGAATTGGGTGCTGAATCAGATTTTTAGATTGATTCCATGGTTGCTTGAAGTTCCGTGATAGGATTTGTGTTCCTAAGGATACCGAGTTGATTCAGAAAATTTTAATTGAGGCACATAGTGGTTGTTTGTCAGTACACCCCGGAAGTATGAAAATGTACAATGATTTGAAGAAAATGTATTGGTAGCCAGATATGAAAAGAGACATTTCGAAGTTTGTATCAAAATGCTTAGCGTGCCAACAAGTGAAAGCAGAGCACTAAGTACCTTCGAGTTTACTTTAGCTTACCATGGTCCCCGAGTGGAAGTGGGATCAGATTACTATGGATTTTGTAACAGGTTTACCAGTAACACCGAAGAAGAAAGATACCGCATGGGTTGTAGTTGATCGACAGACAAAGTTAGCTCACTTTATCCCAGTGCGAATGGACTTCTCACTTGATAAGCTAGCTGACTTGTACATTTTTGAGATTGTGAGACTTCATGGAGTGCCCTTGTCGATTATTTCGAATAGGGACCCAAGGTTTACTTCAAGGTTTTGGAAGAAGTTGCAAGAAGCTTTGGGGACAAAGTTGAATTTTAGCACAGCTTTCCATCCACAAGCCAATGGTTAGTTGGAGAGAATAATTCAAACCCTTGAGAATATGCTACGTTGTTGTGTCCTAGAGTTCCAAGGCAGTTGGGAGAAGTATCTACCGCTGGTCGAATTCGCTTATAACAATAGCTATTAGTCGATTTTGAAAATGGCACCTTACGAAGCCTTGTATGGGCGTAAGTGTCAAACGCCCTTGTATTGGATCGAGCTTAGAGAGAATCGGATTCACGGGGTCGACTTAATAAAGGATATTGAAGAAAAAGTTAAAGTGATTCATGATTGTTTAAAGGACGCTTCGGATAGACAAAAATCCTACGTGGATTTAAAACGAAAGGAAATCGAATTTCAGGTTGGTGACAAAGTATTTTTGAGAGTGTCTCCTTGGAAAAAGGTTCTCAGATTTGGTAAAAAGGGTAAATTAAGTCCGCGTTTTATCGGACCTTATGAGGTGATAGAGAAAATAGGACCAGTAGCTTATCGGTTAGCCTTACTATCAAAATTGGAAAAGATCCACGACGTATTCTACACGTCCATGTTACACCAATACCACTCTGACCCTTCACATGTGATTTCTCTGACTGAAGAGGAGATTAGATCAGACATGTCTTATGAGGAGGAACCCATTAATATTCTAGCCCGAGAAATTAAGTGATTAAGGAACAAGAGCATTCCCCTTATGAAAGTGTTATGGTAGAGGCACAGAGTCGAAGAGGCCATGTGGGAAACTGAGGAGACTATGAAAGATCAATACCTGAACTTATTCACCGAGAAGATTTTCGGGGATGAAACCTAAGGGGGAGAGTTGTAATAGCCCGATTTGGGGCCTAGTCGAAATAATAGTTTCGAAACCACTAAATCAAGGATGGAGAAATTATTTTTGATATTATTTTATGTGTGTTGGTCTGTTTATAAAGGTGCATAAAAATCTTGGTGGATTAATTTTAGCGTTTATGAACTTAATCGCGAAAAAGGACTAAATCGCATAAAGTACAAAAGTCCTATTTTGATAGCTAAGCGTGTCAAATAGATAGAGAACCATAATTTAGGGTCTTTAAAAGGAAAATAGACCCTTAAAAAAAGCTTGGCAAGCCATAGGAGACAAATTGAGTCATGTTGACTAGGTTAGGTGAGCTTTTGGTAACTTATTTGACTAAAATAAAAAAATAAAAGAAAGGGAAGCTATAGTGTCATCTTCTCCACCGATTTTTCAGCAATAAAAGGGGGTTTATATAGCTCAAAATATCATCTATTTGTATCTCTTGCAAGTAAGTCATTTAGAAGGTTATTCTTAGTGATTTTTGTATTTTTGAACCCCTTGTAGCATGAGCTTTCTAATAAGGGGACTATTTTGAAAAATGGTTTAAAATATAAGGTTTTTCCATAAGAGTATTCATGTTGCTTTTTGAAATTTTATGGAAGAAAATGAATTATGGTTGTGAAATAAACAACTTTTGTGATGTAGATTTCATGGAAACCCTAACAAAGGACCATTTTTGCATAAACTATTAAATAGGTGATAAATGTGTGAAATAATGAGAATTCTGAGATGCTATAGTTATAAAATGAATTCGGTTAGGCTTGGCTAATAAGGAAATTCGATAAAAATTAAATTTCAGGCCTAGGGGTAAAATCATAATTTTTGCGAAGTTTAAGGGCAAAACGGTCATTGATGGGCATCGAAACCACCAAAAATAATCCCTACTAAAATAGCTCTAATTAGTAGTAGAGTGGTAGTAGGGTCGAGTCCACAAGGATTTGATGCTATAATCAACTTCCGTGTATAGCTTATGATCAGATTGTTTCTCGTGTCGAAGGTCGTGGCAATAGTCGTGCCCACGACTCCAATCATACCTGCAAAAATTAGAAATAAAAGTAAATCGGGAATTTTTGACATGTTTAGCAACTAGATAATTGAAACAGCATAAATAATTAATTAAATAAATTAGAAAATAAATTCAGAATTTTGCAACAGATAAAATAAGTCTTAGCCTTAGACTCGGTAAATTCCGTATCAAGAATGGATTCTCGAAAATTAATCTTCTCCTCCAAACGATAAGTTGGTTATAGTAGTTAGAACGTCCTAACCACCAGTTCTTCCTCTAGTAGCTGGTTCTGGTACGACCTGCAAACCAACCCTTACTGATTATCTAACCGAGATACACATGTTCCCGATTCAAGATTCCGGCAGCCTTGCGTTTTGAAGAACCCAACTCGAATTAACGGCCTCAACCACGTGGGTCGTTTAAACCTGATCACTTTTTCTTCGATTTGTTCTCAGAAATCCAAATACAGCACAGTCGACTCGAATCTCCAACTGTAAGCGAACACGACTCCAACCCAACATGCACTTTGACTTGAAATCGAATTTAGGAAAGAAAATGAATACCGATGGGACAGATTTTTAACACAAATTCGTATTTCACGATTCCCGACCGGAAAGAACACCGGCCTAAAGCTAAGATGAAATTTAGTGAAGCATGAATTTATTCATGCTTGTAAGTTGTGGAAGGTGATTGAATTTGTGTGATAATAGAAGAAATTAGGGGATAAAAGGGCTTGGAATTTAGAAAAAACAAAGAAATTGAAATGAAATAGACAAAATTCCCACATCAAATTGAAAAAGAAAAGAAAATATTTCAATTCCAAATGGAAATAGGAAAAGAGAAGAGAGAATAATCCAATTCCAAATTGAAGTAGGAATACAAAAGTAATGGATGATTTTCAAAGAACAAAATACCCCTATTTATATACATGGGGTTTACTAAAAATAGCCTAACTAATTTAATAAATAAAAATAAAAATAATATCTTCCTATTTTTGGCTTTTTACAAAGTCAACAAAATTTGATAACTTCTTGGCTTCCTCCATCTTTTTGATTTGGCCCCAATTTAATAATTGTATTTCAATTTGGCCCTTTTTAGCTTGTTTTTGACCGATTGCATCCCTGACAAGATTAGATCATAAAAACACTTAATTAGCAGGGTTCAATTAAAAAATAAACCAAATTAAACATAAAAAATATGCAAATTAACATGTTTATCAAATCCCCCCTACTTAGCTCATGCTTGCCCTCAAGCATGTCATTCTTTCAAACATTAGAATTCATTCTATAATTTATAAAAAATCGAGTCTCTTTTCACATCCAAAATCAATGGAAACAACATAGGAAAAAAATAAATGCGTGTTCAGAATATATAGTTTGATCAACAAGTGTCATAAAACTGAAATATGTGGACTAAACAATTCCATCAAATTGAGTTTGAATCTAAAAATTTGCAAGACATTGTTAATTAACTACGCATAAGTAAAACAAAAAATTTTTAGACATTGTCAAACCTTTTTACGTGAACTAGGATGACAACCTAAGCACTCTATCCCGGTTACTCAGTTCAAACAGTCTGTATTTATTATTTTTTATCAACATCTTTTATTTAACTTTTGAAGGCTCGGTTAGCGAAATGTTTGTAAGTTATCGACTTGTCGCTTGAACCTTTTTACGCGAGATAAGATGACAACCCAAGCACCTTACCCCGATTACTAAATTCGGTCACATTTTCGAAACTTCACTCATAACTTGAGCCTTAAAAAAATTTTATTTATTAATTTATTTATGCACAAGAAAATATTTTTCCAAACAATCAATTTATACGAAAAATCTAGCTACATATATCAACCTTAAAACACAAATCTCTAATCTATACCCTTGAACATTTAAAATAAAAAATTTGCCCAATTGTCCAAATTGACTAAGTATGAGAGTAAAGGCTTAATGTCAAATAAACTATCGAATAAATTCAACGTAAGACTGAACACATGCAAAAGAGAGACATGTAGCAAAAGTCATGCATATTTACTTACCAACTCAACCCCCTACTTAATCTATGCTTGTCCTCAAGCATGTGTTATATGCAATAAAGTTTAGTAACTCAAACAACAAGCAAAGAGAAAGGTTAAGAATACTCCTCATGTGTTTCAATCGAAGTTGTTGGCGTTGAGAAATAACTGTCAGCATTTAGCACGGTGTGCCCACGCCACTATCATTATCCGACTTCTGGAAAACCTCCATTATGTTCTTGAAAACAGCAAATTCACTATATTGAATAAAAATTTATTTATTTACAACCTAAATCTTACTAAAACTCAAAATTAAATAAATGAAAATAAATTTTAGGTTGCCTCCCAAAAAAGGCTTTTGTTTAACGTCGTTAGCTCGACGACCATAAATGTTATCTGTTTGGCTCATTGAGACTTAATTTTTCCATCTCGTGCATTTGGATGTTCTTGCAGAAAAGTTTTGACCTTTGCCCATTATCTTTGAAGCCCTTCCTGGATTTCCCTATCATTAGTGGATTGAGGTGTCTTTGAGCTTCTCCGTTCAAGTTTGCATTATTCTCTGTCAAAATTCTTGTACGTTCTAGAAACGGTTTCAACTCTAATATCGAGGCCTTTATGACAGCTTCACATATTGGATTTTGGATCATCAATAATTCCTCTTGCTTAACATTGAGATCTACATTCCTGCAATGCACGATTTGTAACTTATCATTAGGATGTCCCATATCCTCATAAACACTAAACTTAACCATTTCACCGTCAAATTCCATGGTGAGTGTTCCACTCCAAACATCAATTTTCGTTCGCGCGATACTCAAGAATGGCCTCCCAAGAAGTATCGCAGATGAATTGGCCGAGTTTTCATCCTCCATGTTGATAATGTAGAAGTCTATAGTAAATATTAGCTCGTTTACCTTAACAAGAACGTCCTCCAACACTCCTTCCAGATGCACTACAGATGTATCTGCAAGCTGAATAATTACACTTGTTTCCTTCAAAGGACTCGCATTTTATAAATTGACAAAGGCATAACATTAATTAATGTGCCTAAGTCACACATGTCTTTTTTAATATCGGCACTACCTATTTTGCAAGATATTGAAAACATACCTTGGTCCTTACATTTAGGTGATATTTTCCTTTGTAAAACGGCGGAAACATTTTCTCCGGCACTCGCCTTTTTATTGCCCATGAGCTTCCTCTTACTTGTGCATAATTTTTTTAATAATTTTGCATATCGTGGAATTTATTTAATCACATCAAGAAGAGGTATGTTGATTTCTACTTTTTGAAAGGGGTTAAGGATCTCCTTCCCTTCTCGCTCCTTCTTGCATTGGACAAGTCTTCTAGGAAACGGAGGTGGAACTGCAAATAATTTTTATGGTGCTGACTCTACTGGAGCCTCTGTGTCAAGTTTCTTCTCATCTCGACTAGCGTTGTGGGCACAACTCATGCCAAGTATGGGCTCTAAAGCCTTCCCACTCCTTAACATCAGAGCACTTACGTTGTGTCTTGGATTAGGCTCAGTTTGGGGCGGCAACTTACCCTGGGACTTCAAACGGCTAACCGTGAGCGCAAGCTTGCTCACTTACTTATCTAACTCCTACAAATGCATTTCAGTTTTTAGCTAAAAATTCTCAGTACTATTGACTAGGATTTCCACTATGGCTTCCAAAGATGACTTTGGGGGTGGTAATTATTGATTTAGAGGCAGCCATCGTTGTTAAGGTTGATTGAACTGAGGATTTGACCCATAACTTAGATTTGGGTGATCTTTCCACCCCACATTATATGAGTTTGAGTAGGGGTCATACCGCCTTTGGGACAGTCCTGGAAAGTTCCCGACAGCATTTTCTTGTTCTGTCGAATCCTCATGTAAAATCGGACAGGAGTCTGTTGGGTGCTCTGGCTTAGCGCAAATTTCGCACAACCGTGCTTAGCTTTTTTATCCGTAAACAAAGTTTAAATAATGTTAGTCAATGATATGTGATATTCGTGACAGGTTTTAAAGATTTATGAATGAATCATTCTTGAGACTAATTTATTATCATGATTAAGGCAAGTGTACCTATCGAACAATAGTATAGTTCAGCAAGACCGGATTGTCGAACCCAAAGGAACCACGAGTACTAGTATTTACTTCCTTTTTATTATCTAGCCTAAAAATTAAGAGGTTTGGTTATCTAAACTAATTACTAAACTAAGAATGCACAGAAAGAAAATTTGGGAAAATACTTTTGGGAAAATTCGATTGATTAAGACAATACCTAAGGAAAAATCCACCTAGACTTCCTTTGTTATTTGACTCTGAATCAGACGATTTATTCATTTGACTTGATCCATAGAAATCCCTAAGTTATATTATTATCTCTCTCGAGACTAATAACGTCTAACCCTAGATTGAATAATTGAAATCTCTTTCAAATTAACACCCTAGAATTGCATTAACTCGATCTATGGATTCCCTTATTAGGTTTTACCCTAATCCGGTAAAATATTGTCACCCTATCTTTAGGCGTGCAATCAACTCTACTTAATTATGACAATTTTACTCTTAGACAGGGTCTATTTCTCCTCCGAATAAGAGCATTAACTTGAATCAATATCCTGGAATATTAAAACAAGAATTAAGAACACATAATTAAGAACAAGTCAAATATTTATCATACAATTCAGATAATAATAACAAGATCCGTCTTAGGTTTCATTCCCCTTAGGTATCTAAGGGGTTTAGTTCATAATTATAGAAGAAAACATCTCAAAAGCATAAAGATAACAAAACATAAGAAAACCCAAAACTCCTGAAGGAACTTGAAGGGAGATCTTCAGTCTTGATGATGAATCCAGCTTCTGAGATGGACCAATCGGCTTCCCTTGAGTAATTCCTTGCCTCCTCTTCTGCATCCCCCCTAAGTGCCTCCTCAGGTGTTTAAGTAGGCTTCAGAATGCCTAAGAGCCCTCAAAATTGGTCTTTTTTGAATAGGGTTATACTTGGGCTCCGCAGGGACACGCCTGTATGCGATTACTCTAGCCCGTGGTAAAGGCTATTTAATAGACACAGGCGTGTAATCTACCCGTGTAAGTCGTGCTTCGATCCTTCCAAAAGGACACGACCGTGTGACACGCCCGTGTGAGGAAGTCCAGGCCGTGTTGATTTCCCATGCGGGTCTATTTTCTCTGTTTCGGCCCATTTCTCGCTCTTTTTACTCTCTTATGCTCACCTAAGTATAAAACATGAAATTAAAGAATTAGGAGCATCGAATTCACCAAATCTAAGTAGAAATCATCCATAAATGTGTTAAGCATGGGATAAAAATATGTATAAATTATGGTTTATCAATCAACTTGTCAATTTTATCTTCTCAAGATAAACAGCTTAACCCATGAACCCGTCTCGTGGGTTCTGTGGATGATCAGAATTGTTGAAAGTTAGTAGCCATGGTCGAAATCAACTCTCTTGCTCTTTGGGGCGTCATATTAATGAGTGCCTCCCCACTTGCGGCATCTATCATCTTCATTTCCATCGGGAGTAATCCCTCATAAAAATACTACAAAAGTGACTATTCATTCAGTCCATGTTGTGGGAAACTTGCACACAAATTTTTGTATCGCTCCCAGTAATCGTAGAGTGATTCAGCGTCTTTTTGACGGATTCCCACAATGTCCCTCCTTAGTTCAGCTGCTCGGGCTGCAGGAAAGAACCTGTCAAGAAACAAACGAGACATGTTAGACCATGTGTTGAAAGATCTCAGAGGTAAATAAAAAAGCCACTCTCTAGTAGAGTCGGCTAATGGAAAAGGGAAAGCACGAAGTTTGATTTGGTCTTCTGTTACTCCCTGAGGCTTCATGCTTGTGCCCACCATATGAAATTCTTTAAGGTGGATGTGTAGATTTTCATTCTGTAATCCATAGAAAGAAGGCAGTAAATAAACCAATCCAGATTTTAACTCAAATGGCGTTCATCCTGCCGGATAGGTTATAAATAAAGGTTGTTGTTCATCTGGTGCCGTAACGAGTTAGCGTATCGTCTGTTCAGCCATCTCGTTTGGTTCGTCAAACGAGAAATTTTCTTCAGTATACGATATAGTTTCAAATCTAAGATTTGGCCATTTACCGCGTCGAATGGCTTCTTTCCGCAATTGTCGAGCCAAATTCTTAATTTCTGGCTCAAATTCTAAAGTTCCCGGTTCTGACTTGGTCATAAGGGAAACAAACAGAAATTAGAAGAATATCTCCAATCCGCGGCAACAGCGCCAAAATTTGACGGGCGTCAAAACCACCAAAAATAATTCCTACTAAAATAACTCTAATTAGTAGTAGAGTGATAGTAGGGTCGATTCCATAAGGATTAAATGCTATAATCAACTTCCATGTATAGCTTATGACCAGATTGTTTGTTATGTCAAAGGTCGTGGCAATAGTCGTGCCCACGACTCCAATTGTACCTGCAAAAATTAGAAATAAAAGTAAATCGAGGATTTTTGAAATGTTTAGAAACTAGATAATTTAAACAGCATAAATAATTAATTAAATAAATTAAAAATTAATTCAGAATTTTGCAACAAATAAAATAAGCCTTAGCTTTAAACTTGGTAAATTTTGTATCAAGAATCGATCCTCGAAAATTAATCTTCTCCTCCAAATGATAAGTTGGTTATAACAGTTAAGAACTTCCTAAGCATCCATTCTTCCTCTAGTAGTTGGTTCCAGTACGACCTGTAAACCAACCCTTACTAATTATCTAACCGGGATACACGTGTTCCCGATTCAAGATCCGGCAGCCTTGCATTTTGAAGAACCCAACTCGAATTAACAGCCTCAACTGCATGAGTCATTTAAGTCCAATCACTTCTTCCTCGATTTGTTCTCGGAAATCCAAATACAGCAGAGCCGACTCGAATCTCCAACTGTAAGCAAACACGACTCCAACCCAACGTGCACTTTGACTTGAAATCGAATTTAACTTTAAGGGATGATTGGTCTATCCCGAGACTTAGGAAAAAAATGAATACCGATGGGACGAATTTTTAACACGAATTCATATCTCACGATTCCCGATCGGAAAGAACACTGGCCTAAAGCTAAGATGAAATTTAGTGAAGCATGAATTTATTCATGCTTGTAAGTTGTGGAAGGTGATTGAATTTGTGTGATAATGGAAGAAATTGGGGGAGAAAAGGGCTTGGAAAGCAATTGAACGAATTTAGAATAAAACAAAGAAGTTGAAATGAAATGGACAAAATTCTCACGTCAAATTGAAAAAGAAAAGATAATAATTCAATTCCAAATAGAAATAGGAAAAGAGAAGAGAGAATAATCCAATTCCAAATTGAAGTAGGAATACAAAAGTAATGGATGATTTTCAAAGAACAAAATACCCCTATTTATATACATGGGGTTTAGTAAAAAATAGCCTAAGTAATTTAATAAATTAAAATAAAATAAATAAAAATAAAATAATATCTTCCTATTTTTGGCTTTTTACAAATTCAACAAAATTTGATAACTCCTTGGCTTTCTCGAAACTTTGTTGACATTTTTCTGTTCAATCAAACTTGACATCCTTGTCCACTAGCCTTGTCATTAGCGTAGCTATCATAGAGAATCCATTTACAAACCATCTGTATCCAGCCAAACCCAAAAAGCTTCGGACCTCAGTCACATTCCTCGTCGGTTTCCACTCCACAATGACCGAGATCTTGCTTGGGTTAACTCTAATCCCGTCACCCAACACAATGTGTCCTAGAAACCCGACCTCATTAAGCCAAAATTCACTCTTACTGAACTTGGCGTACAATTTCTTGTCTCTCAAGGTTTGCAACACAACTCTTACATGCTCCGCGTGCTCACTCTCATCACGCGAATAAATCAGTATGTCATCGATAAAGACGACAACAAACTTATCCAAATGTGGCCTAAAAATACGGTTCATCAGATCCATAAAAACTGTCGGGGCATTAGTCAACCCAAAAGGCATAACGAGGAACTCAGAATGCCCGTATCTTGTCCGAAACGCAGTCCTCGGCACATCTTGCTCTTTAACCCTTAGCGAATAGTAGCCAGACCTTAAATTGATCTTAGAAAATACAGTGGCCCACTTTAACTGATCAAACAGATCATCGATCCTTGGCAAAGGATATTTGTTCTCCACTGTTATCTTGTTGAGCTATCTATAGTCGATGCATAACCTCATCAATCCATCTTTCTTCTTCACAAAGAGTATCAGAGCACCCCATGGGGAAAAGCTCAATCTCGTGAAGCCCTTGTCTGTTAACTCTTGCAACTGTGCTTTCAACTACTTCAATTCTGTTGGATCCATCCTATATGGAGCAATTGAGATAAGTGCCATTCCAGGGACCAACTCAATTCCAAACTCGACTTCCCTCACTAGAGGTAATCCAGGTAATTCCTCTGGAAATACATCTGTAAACTCACGAATCACTAGTACCGATTCAATCTTTAACTCAAACACTTGAGTATTCAGTACGAAAGCTAAGTAGGACTTATATCTTTTTCTCAAATACTTCTCAGCAGTCAAGAACGATATTATTACAGGCAGATTATCTGTCTCACTTAGCCCAACTCGAAGAACATTCCCGTCTTTACATTTCAACTCAATTATCTTTCTCCCGTAGTCCACTACAACACTATGAGCAGTCAACCAATCCATCTCAAGGATTACATCAAACTCATTAAATGGAAATAACATCAAGTTAGCCGGAAAATAATGACCTCTAATTTTCAAAGGGCAATTTCTACATACTTGGTCCACTATTACATGTTTGCCTAAAGGATTAGACACTTTGATCACAAACTCAGTGGACTCTACTAGCATGCTCATACGAGGTACCAATTCCATACAAATATAAGAGTGGGTAGATCTCGGGTCAATTAATGCAACAACTGATATATCATGGATAGAAAAAGTACTCGTTATCACATCGGGAGACTCTGCCTCTTCGCGGGCACGATAGCATAGGTCATTGCAGGCTCTTTGCCCTCGGATCTCACCGTAGCATCTTTTGGTGTGCCTCTACTGCTAGCCCCACTTTCGAGGTTCTTTTGTGGTCTACCCCTCAAGGGACCACTACTTGATTTCACATTTTGTCTTCTCTCTCTCTCATCCAATTTGGGACAATCACGGATGAAGTGTTCCAATGATCCGCACTTGAAACAGCCCCTTTCATTCCCTCGGCACTCACCAAAATGACGCCTACCACATTGCGAGCATTCTGGCCTATTTGGCCGAGTGCTACCAACACTTGCGACCGAAGTGGTCTAGGCTCTAGAAGTTGTGTTCTGTCAGTTCTTGTTCCTATTCGAATACCCCACCAAAACACTTGATCGGGTAGTGAACTCTCTCGATTTTTTGGATGAGGACTGATGTGATTTCCCCATCTGTCTCTTCTTTGCATCCCGCGACTCAAAAGTCGCTTTCCTCCTTTCTTTAATCAACTCTTCGGCCTTACAGGCTCTTTCAACAAGTGCTACAAATTCCCGCAGCTCTAAGATGCCAAGAAACACTCGGATATCTTCATTGAGGCCGTCCTCAAACCTCTTACACATGGTGGCTTCTGTAGACACGCACTCCCGCGCATACTTGCTAAGCCTCACAAACTCACATTCATATTCCGTCACTGACATTCGGTCTTAATTTAACTCTAGAAATTCTTTCCACTTTTGGTCTATGAATCTTTAGTTAATATACTTTTTCCGAAATTCCTCCTGGAAGAATTCCCACGTGATCATCTCTCTCGATACGATAGATAGGATAATGTTCCACCACTGATAAGTCGAATCTCGTAGAAGCAACACTGCACATTTCACGCACTCTTTAGGTGTGCATGACAGTTCATCAAATACCCTAATGGTATTTTCTAGCCAAAACTCTGCTTTCTCCGAGTCATCATCTATGCTAGCCCAAAATTCCTCGGCCCTTTGTTTCTAGATCTTGTCTACCGAAGGTTTCTCTCTTCTAAACATGTTCGCACCTTGCGGAGCTATCGGGGTATACTGAGGAATCGGAGAAGGTGGAGGAGGTGGAGTGTTCAAATTCGCATGAACAAACTCCATGTACCAAGCATCCATCATCCGGAGGTAGGCTTCTCTAGCCCCTCCGCCTTGACCCATAGTTACGGGCTCACTCTCTACTGGCGTAGTCCCTTCAACAAGAACCGGCGCATTACTTTCCACGTCATCTGTTGTTGTTCTATCAGGATCTATTTACTATATGAAAACATAATTTATAATCGTCAAAAATCGTCACACTATTAATATACAGTTATGGCATGTATAGCTAGACTTGTACTCTCGCTAGGTTAGTCCTAGAACTGACTAAACCATAGCTTTGATAACACTAAATGTAACACTCTATACCCGTAACCCATGCCGGGGAGGAGTACAAGGCATTACCTAACTAGATATCATGTATACAACCAATCTCAAGTCACCGAAACTCGAATCAAACTTAAAAATTTTTCAATATCTACTTTAGACTTCTTATTATGGGCCTACGAGCCTCAAATCGATCATTGAAAACTATTCGAAATCATTCCGGGTCCTTAAACCAACCTTAAGAAATTTGCCTTTAAAATAGGGCACACATCCGTGTGGAAGAGTAACATGCCCGTGTGACCATTTCGACATGGTCATACTGATGGCCTGTGTAGCTCACACGACCTAAGCACCTTGGGACACACCCGTGTCCCACACCCGTGTAGAATTAATTTCTAATTCACACCTACAGGGGTTTTTACACGGCCAAACACACGCCCATGTCATTGGCCTGTGTCCCTCACATGGCCACGACATGCCCGTGTCCTAGCCCGTGTGCAAAAACATGGACATTCTGTTTCTAACGTCAACATGTTCATGATGTCACATGGCCAAGGCACACACCCGTGTGCTAGGCCGTGCCCTCTACAAGTCTGAGACACACGGTCGTGTTTCTGCCCGTGTGTTTATTACCATGCATACTAACTTGAAATTTTTACGTGTGGGGGACACACGGCCGGACTACACACCCATGAGGCAGGCCGTGTGTCACACACGACCTAGACACACGCACGTATGCTTACCCGTGTTGACAATATAAGGCTATTTACCAAACCTCATTGCCACCCTTACCTACCTAGTTTCATACAAATGCCAACCAATACCAAAACGAGCACAATTTCTATAATTCAATCAACCACATTAGACATTCATTCAACCATAATAATGCATCTTTTATAAATTCAAAATGAATGTTAGCCATCGTTCAAAGCTTACTACAAATTGATGGGTTTCCAACCCCAAGGCAACACATCTGGCCAATTCTTAAAGACACAAAATAATAAAGTCTAAGTCATATACATGCGATATTCAAAAATATAAATCCAACTATACTGAAAGCTTCGGTCGATAGTGTGATTGATACCTCTAAATTCTGGTGATCCTTGAGCTAGTTATAGGGCACTGAAAGGAAAGGGAGTAACCATAAAGCTTAGGAAGTTGCGTATAAATAAGTATACAACAACAATTTATCCATAATCAACATGCTCGTAATACCAAAGTAGGCATAAGTGTAACTTACTTATTACCATCCATACAAGTCACCTATTATATATATACTGAGCTCATATCTCATACGTAACAATTAGGTACCTGTACCATCCACAACACGCTTATTCTTTTCTCATTAGCTTAAGAACATAACGTTCACCGTTGAACCATTTGGAACACTACCGGATATTCATTAAGCCTCAAACGTGGGTAAGGTGCCGATGCCATGTCCCAGACATGGTCTTACACTGGCTCACATCTCAAGTCGATGCCATGTCCCAGACATGGTCTTACACTGACTATCATCTCATAGCCGATGCATGTACAAGACATGTCTTACACTGGCTTACGTATCGAGGCCGATGCATGTCCCTGACATGTCTTACACTAGCTCTCGTCTCAATGCCGATGCCATGTCCCAGACATGGTCTTACACTGGCTCTCATAATGTGGCCAATGCATGTCCCAGACTGTCTTACACTAGCCAACAACAACCCATATGTCACCACATGAATATCCGATTTATTTCCTAGGTTCAAACAGGAACTCTACTATCTCTATTACCATCATACCATCTCAATTCCACAATCAAGCAATTCATGCTATATTAATTCAAATACAATTCAACACATGCATTAGCAATGTAGTTGTATTATTTACATACAACTTACCTCGGATTACAAAATGTGGCAACTAGTTAGCTTAGTCAATTTGCTTGGTTTTCCCCCCGTCTAGGTTTGGATTTGGCAATTCTTGATCTAAAATAGAAAAATGCACTAATTTAATCACTAAATAAAATTAATCAATTAAAAATTCACATCTTCAGTAAAATGACCATTTTGCCCCTAGACTTTGGCAAAATGATCATTTTACCCCTATGCTCGAAAATCGATTTTTATCAAATTTATTCGCATCTTAAGCCTAGCTGAACTTTTTTTACTCTTATAGAAACCCCAAATTCTCTCTATTTCACACATTTATCATTCATTTTACAACTTGTGCAAAATGGTCCCTTAAGGTGTTTTCATAGTAACACCTTTCACAAAAGTTGTCTATTACACAACTAAGACTCATATTCTTCCATAAAATTTTAGAAAACACCCTAAATTCTCTCATGGAAAAACCCTAGACCTTCAACCATTTTGCAAGATATACCCCTCATTTGAAAGCTCATGCTTCAAGGGTTTCCTAAATACAAAAATCATCAACAAAAGACATGGAAATCACTTACTTGTGAGTGCTTCAAGTTGCTGAAAATTATAAGCTCTCAAACCCCCCTTTAATGGCCAATTTTTGGTGGAGAAAAGAGATAAGAAAGGGATGATATCATCCTTCTTTTATTTATTTCTATTTTAGTCAAAACAAGTCACCTAACCCACCAAATTTTGACAATTTGACTACTTTTGTCTACTATGGCCGGCCAAGCAATCTCAATAGGGTCCCTAATTTTGGTTCTCTAACTATTTGACACCTTTAGCTATCAATTTAGGACTTTTTCACTTTATGCGATTTAGTCCTTTTTTACAATTGGGCTCACAAACGTCAAAATTAACTCACCAAATTTTTCATGTACTATTATAAACGTACTATGACTCCAAAATAATAATAAAATAATTTCTCTGACTTTAGATTTATGGTCCCGAGACCACTATTCTGACTAGCCTCAAAATCGGGCTGTTACATGAAGATTAACTACACAATGAAACTTGGCGTAATGAATATAGAAAGACTCAACGACAAGATATCGAAGCAAAAGAAAATGAAGTATATTTGGTCCGAGTAGAAGTAAAAAGAAAAGGTTAAAGAGGAAAGAACGTCCCTCTGAAGATGAAAAGAAAGGAAGTTACTTAACTTATTTTCTTTAAAATCAAAACAAAACAAACTAAACTACGGAATAGCACAAAATATTCCCCCTTACCTACACAAAGACTCGAACACAAGACTAGAGGGTATACAGAAGCTTAACTAGTGAACTAGCAAGCTCATTCTTGTCGTCAATTGATTGGATTTAACTTATAAATTAAACATTCAAAGGTAAGGGTTTAAGCAAAATAACAAAATTTCCAGAAATCAAATTCGAACCCAATACCTCACACACATACTCAGAACACTTGACCACTTAAACCAGACCATTGTACTTGTTAGAAATTTCCAAGATCTAAACTCATAGCCGAGGGATGACCACTCTTGGTTTCAAAATCCAATTTCTTCTAACCCACTTTTTAGGATGTTATAGCCTATAGAGACTCCTTCATATGAATGTAGCACCACCCAAAAAGAAATACACATGTATTTAGGAACTCTGGGTATTCTCCACCCAAAATTTTTCCATGAATTTAGAAAACCACCGAGGTGTCACTTGAGTGACAATACCCAAGGCTTTATTCTTCCCTTAATTTTATTAGAGGTGAGTTTTCATTTTTCCACTTCATCTATTCTTTTGCATGGACAACTATCAGCCTTGTCCTGGTGGACTTCGGTAGCTTACTTCATAGACTGTTGTATACACAATGAACCACCATTTCTGGGTATATGCCAAAATTTTATTAGCTGAAGATAAAAATACAAGGAACTACTGTTGGGAATGCCCATTTCAGTGTACGCTAGGTTACGAACCTATCATTCAGAATAATATCTCAAACTAAATATTAAATTTAAAGTTAAAGTTAAACATTAGTTTTAATTTTTGAAATCCACTTAAAAAACTAATTTTTAACATTTTATATTTAATATATATTTTTAAATTTAGAATAAAAATGTAATTTAAAGGTAAAATAAAATTGAATTAAGTACAATCAAACTTCATAACTTATGTTCAAAATCGATTTTATTTAATTGGATAAGGTTGTCATAATAATTTTTTTAAAAATTTTATAGTAATTTCTTTTTGTAAGTGAAATAATTATTGAAATTAAATCATTTAATTGTATAAAAAAAACAATCTGTTATAAATCAAAGGCAAATAAAAATAATTAAAATTAAATTATATGTAACCAAACCCAAATTCAACTTCCTAAAAAAGTTAAAATGAAATCTAATATACATATTTAAATGTTCTCAATATTTATCTCCTTCTTCAATCTATCCTCCTTGTCATCATCCTTTTTCTTGATGTTTTCTTCAATTTACCATCCTCGTCACCATCTTCAATCAAAATTGGTTCTTGAATTTTAGCACAACATCATTAAACATCAAAGCTTGAATTTTAGTTCCATGATAATTAAAAATTAAAATAGTAAAAAGTGAATAAAAATAAAATATAAATATCACAAAACAACCTCATATTCGATTAAATTGATTTTCCATCACATTCTAGTGCCTTAGTAACGTTAACAAGGGAATCTAATAAATAATACCAAAAATGATTTTTTTCCTAGCTTATTTTAAATTCTACTTGAAAGTGTTAGAATGTTTATAAAGCTCAATTTACTTTTAATTGACATATAATTGTAGCACTAGTTAAGTGATAATTAATCTAAAATGATAATCATAAATTAAATATTAAGATGAAATTAATATATGTAAAAAATAATTTAGTAATATAATATAAAAAATTTAAAAAACATTGGTAGCAAACATATACTAATTATTGCAATAATATTGTTTACTATATATACAACTACTATTGTTATTAAATAATTTAAACTTATATGGTCTTTAACCGGCGTTGTTGAATTAGAGTGGGTGCACAGAATTTTAAACCAAGAAGAGCCAATAAATATTTCGCAGGTAAAATAATTAAGCTGCTGGAATAGCTCAGTTGGTTAGAGCGTGTGGCTGTTAACCACAAGGTCGGAGGTTCAAGCCCTCCTTCTAGCGTTTTCCGCATATTTTTATGGTTTAATTAGAAACCCAGCACGACCCAATATCAAAACTAACCCAACCCAATACTAAAGGAAAACAAAACATTAACAATATTTTACCAATAAAATACACACATCGGAATTTACGAAATTTAACAAATTTATTATTTTTTCAAAATTAGTAACAGAATCAATTGCCACCCATGCTACTGTGAATCATCTGTTCTTATTTTAATATTATATATTTTAGAAAATTACAAATTTATTTTAAAAGTTATTTTTTGATATTTCTCTTCTCCTATAATTCTTTACCGTCAAATCTTCCCACTTTGAAGTTTTATATATATAATTGAGTTGTTGTCATGAAAAAAATTAGTTAATTGGCACTCGACTATGGATAAATCTTCTTCTTCTTTTTTTTTAGAATTAAAGTTCTTCATACAACTAATAGTTTGTTTTTAACCCAATCCAAGTATATGCTTAATTTGTTAACGGAAACAAATATGCTAGATACTAAATGTGTGCTTTCTCCAATTGCCTCATCGCAGCAATTAAAGTTTTCTCAGTTTATATACTCTCTTACAGAAATCCACTGAAAAGTAATCAAACGAATCCTCTTATACTTGAAAAACAATATAAATTATGGCCTATGAATCAATTGCCAATTTTAAAACATTCTTAGCATATATGCATATGCGGATTGGGCTAGGGACCCAACAGATCATGCTTCCACCATTGGATATATTCTCTTCTTTGGGCACACTCCTATTAGTTGATCGTCGGAAAAACAACCAACTATAGCCAAGTCCTCGACTGAGGTTGAATATAGGGTTGTTGCTACCATTGCTACTAAAACATTTTGGGTGTTTTATCTTTTGCAAGAACTTCAAGTCCCTCTTTCTTGTACTCCTCAATTTTTTTCTGATAATCATGGGGCCACATATTGTTGTCAGCAGCTTGTTATGCACAAAAATATGAAGCACCTCGTAATCAATCTTCACTTTATCCAAGATCATGTTGATTGGAAAACTTTCAATATCAATCAACCTTGCCTAAACTTGCCTTTATTCATCAACTTTTGAAGTTAGGTGTTGTTCCACAACCCTCAAACTTGAGGGGGCATATTAATGATAGAGTTTAACTAAGTCTTCTTTTGTTTGTTTTTATCTCTTTTTGAAATGATAAAATGATAAAAATTGAGATTCTTTTCAACAATTTTAGAAAATTATCAAAAAATAAAAGTAAATAAAATTTTCAAAAATATATAAAGTGAGAGAAAATGAGGGAAAATTGTTTCTAAACACTCTAAATTTTCTCTCTACATTATTTGTATGGAAATAACCAATACCCATACTTTAAAAAACATTAAGCAAAATTATTGTTGCTTTGTTTTTTACCTCTTATATTTCTTAACATGGCTTTTTTCTTAAAAGAAAAGAAAAAAAAAAGAATATAATTTGTTTTTGCAATTTGGGTTTTGAAACAAAATAAATGAATTAAAATTTTGAATTGATTTTAAAAAATAAAATTTTGTTGTATATTTTGTGTTTTTTTCTAAAAAAAATAGCATTAGAGTCGATTTCACAAGCCTCTATGATATTAGTTTTGGATGTTCTTCAGAGGCATAGAACTTGACTTAAAGATTTACTAATTTGGTTTCAAGAAACATTAAGGAAGCGTACAATGATTTAACATTTTTTTTTTGTTTTGTTTTTAGTTTGTTATTAAATTCTATGGAATGATAATTTTTTTTATACATATTAGTTCTTCAACAACATTGTTTGGTGTCTCTGTTATCTATGGTTAAAACCATACATGCAAAATAAATTACAATCACGTTCAAAACCTTGTATATACTTAAGTTTCTCCTTAACCCACAGTTGTCATCAATGACATAATATTCAAGGTCTTTTTTTTATATAATTGAGTTGATGATTTCTAATTTGATTTTAATATTGTTATTTTCTTAGATAAATATTGAAATATATTTAGAATTTTCAAGATTTTATTTTTCTAAAATTTTGATATAGAGATTTCTATTTTTAAATATTTTTGGGGTTTTTTTATATATTTTATATTGAACTTGGCTCAAATTGAAAAAAAAATAAAATTTGAGGACTAAAATTGTTACTATACCAACTAAAAAATTGTCACTTAACAACTCGGTGACAAAAAAAATTTAGAAAAGTTTAGTGATCAAATTCTAACTTTTTTTAGTGAAGTGGCCAAAATGAAAACTCACACATAGTTTAGTGACCGATAGTTTAGTTTTCTCTAATTTTAACTACTTAATTGTGATTGTTATAAAAAGTGTTATAATTTTTTTTTATAATTGAGTTGATTTCATAAATTAAATAATATCTACTCGCTTACTGAATTAATTAAAAAATCCAAATAAATCATATGCCACATTTAAATATCATAAATATATTTATTGCTTTTTAATCACAACTTTTCCATTTTCAGGACACCATAACATAAATTCTTTAGCACCAGCCTTATAACCAAGAAACTACATTTAATGGATCTAGGTTCCAATTTCACATTATCAATATAAGCATACACAGGACACCCAAAAATCTTCAAATCAAAATAGTTAGCAGGATTACCAGACCATACCTCTTGTGGAGCCTTTTTCTCAATGGCAATGGACGGAGAGCGGTTAATCAAAAAATATGCAGTACAGATCGCTTTAGCCGAAAATGACTTCAGTAAACAAGCATTTGAAAACATACATCGAACCTTTTCCATGATTGTTCTATTCATCCATTCTGCAACAATGTTTTGCCTTGGAGTATGACGAATTGTCAAGTGCCTGACGATCCTTTCTGATTTGCCCAATTCATCAAACTCATTAAAACAAAATTCCAAGCCATTATCTGTGTAGAGATGTTTTATTTGTTTTCCTATCTGTTTATCGATCATAGTTTTCTAAGCCTTAAACGTGGAAAACACATCACTTTTGTGCTTCAAGAAGAATGTCTAAACCTTTCTGGAAAAATCATCAATGATCGTCAGCATATAATTAGCGCCACCCATCGAAAGCACTCTAAATGGTCCCCAAAAATAAGAATGAATATAATCCAGCGTTCCCTTCATGTTATGGATTCATTTGATCAATCAAACTCTTTTTTTCTTCCCAAAAATGCAGTGCTCACAAAACTTTAGTTTCTAATGCCTTATCCATCAAGAAGTTCTTTTTTGCTCAATTCTGCCATGTCATTCTCACTCATATGCCTTAGACGCATATACCAAAGTCTAGTAACATCATCATTTGACAAGGAAGAAGAAGCGACGGCTGTATCACCAGTAACAGTTGAACCTTGCAAAACATATAACTTGTCAGTTTTTTTCTACCCTTTCATCACAACGAGGGAACCTTTGCTAATCTTTAAAACCCCACTTCCAGCTATGTACTTGTGCCCTTTTGAATCAAGAGTAATCAACGAAATCAAATTCCTCTTCAATTCTGGTACATGTCATATGCCATTAAATGTTTTAACGACTCTATCAAATATCTTAATTTTGATCGTGCCAATACCTATGATTTTACATGAAGCATTTCCCATAAAAATAAAACCTTCAGACATTGTTTCATATGTTGTAAACCAATCTCGATTGGGACTCATATGGAAAGTGCAACTAGTATCAAGGATCCACTCCTTACTCGCTTTAGTGTTGTTAGCAGAAGCAACTAGGAGTTCACCATCTCTGTAGTCTTCTATAACATCAGCTTCACCAGATTGTTCTAGTTGTTTTCCTTTTTGATTCGCCGCCTCCATTTTGATTTTATTCTGCAACTTATAACACTCAGATTTAATGTGCACTTTTTTCTTGTAGAAGTTACAAGTTTTACCTCTGTTTGAAGATCTTGATCTACCCTTAGATTTACCGTGAGGATTTCATTACTATGTCCTCCCATGATTATCATCAGCATTTCGTTCTTGTCTTCCACGAACAATGAGACCCTCTTCTTGAGAGTCGGATCTAGACACAAGATGCTTCATCTTACCATACAATGTTAAAGAAGCATAGACTTTATCAACTGTGAAAGACTCGCGGCCATACAAATTCGTATCTCTAAAGGTTGAATAAGACTAGGGCAACGAACAAAATAGAATTAACACTAAACCTTCTTTATTGTACTGGACCTCCATGGCCTCTAGGTCTGTGAGAATTTATTTAAGCACAGTTAAGTGTTCGTGCATAGACACACATTTCTCCAAACAATGAGCATAAAGGCGTTGCTTCATATGAAACTTGCTAGTTAAGGTTTTCAACATGCATAGCTGTTGCAGCTTTGCCCATAATGTAGCGACGGTCTTTTCCTTCATCATATCCTGTAGAATTTCGTTCGACAGATGTAGATGTAATTGTTTTAAATCCTTTCAATCTTTACGTTTCTTCTCTTCCTCCATCAATGTCGAAGACATATTATCTAACCCTAGCAGGGTATCCTTCAAATCCATCTACGCAAGAATTGTCTGCATCTTTATCTGCCACAACGAGAATCTGGTGTTGCAATCCAACAACGGAATATCATACTTCATTGTCGCCATTACTGTGATCAAGACAAGCAACCCGGAAAACTCTGATGTCAATCTGTTAAAAAACTGAATGTCGATAATGGCAATGTAGAAAGATCGCTAAGAAAAAAAAGAAAAATAGAACACACAGGTTTTACGTGGAAACCCTTTCAAAAACAAAATAACGGGCAGAGGAGAAGAAAATTCACTAATGTCAAATTCGAATGATACAAGAAGAATTTCAACTACATCTATTTATAGGTTGAAAAAACTTAATTCTAATCAATGTCAAATATATTATGCTAATAAATCCTAAATATATTATACTAATAATACTAAATCTTCTAGAAAGAAAATATATTTTGTTTAACTTGACTTGCAAGCAATCTCTTAAAATTTGGGTCACACAATTCTAACATTTATCATAATTAGAAATGAATATCTAATTAATAAAACCTTAGTTTATATATATATATATATTTATATAAACTCAAGGTTTAAAAAAAACTAAGGTTATATATATATATATATTTATATAAACTCAAGGTTTAAAAAAAACTAAGGTTTGATCCAATCCATGTTAAAATAATGATAATCAAGTCCAAAGTAAATTCACATCATTACTATATTAATAATTTTATTAAATTTCAATTTAAGTTCACTATTTTTTAATAATAATAAAATAATCCATGTAACATAAAATAATGGGTTCATGCTTCATTCAAACAATCAATCATAAAAAAATATACTTTATATGCTATCAATTTTTTTTAAAAAATTAAACTGATTTTAATCTTTCATAAGTATGTAATCTTACCCATTTTATTGATGTATGAGAATCTCGAACAATAGAAATATCGAAATTATTGGAATATGTGTAACAAGACAACAGTTAAAGCAAGCGCACGATACCATGCATGCCAAAAATAGAAAATATTTGATAAAGCAAAACCAAACTGGGGCCTTATTTCACATGCAAGGGGAAATTGACCCATTTGAACTAAATTAAACTATTATGCTCAAGCTTATATGCATGTGCCCTTGCTATTATCTTGGCTCTTATAAGCTTATAGTCAATCTACACTATACAAACATCATTTAATAGGTGTATCTAAAGGATGTGAAATATGTGTAATTTTTTGAAATACATAAAAACTTCAAAAAAAGTTTAGAAAAAATTTAAGGTCAAATTATCAAAATATGATTAAATTGGCAGGCTACACATCTTTCAATGAGCCTAAAAAGGTCAAAGAAGCAATAAAGAATAAGAATTGGATCCAAGCCATGGAAGAAGAGCTTAACCAATTTGATAGAAATGATATGTGATAATCTATACCAAAACCAACATATTGCAATGTGATAGGAATAAAATGGATCTTCACAAACAAGATAAATGAACTTGCGAATATATATTACCAAGAGTAAAGCAATGCTTTTGGCTTAAGAATACACACAAGTGGATGGTATTGGTAACGCAAAGGATTGTTATAAGTGGATATATCCCACGTTGATTAAGTACAAATTATTAAGAGAATTTTTATATAACTCTACTTCTTACTTTAATTGACTAATTGAACTATATACCTTTCACATGTGTCTTATTACCGTTTTAATCCTGATTTCCTTGAAATAGCAATACTAATTTTGCTTCAGTGACAAGGCTCGAAGCTATTAAATTGTTTCTGAAAATTACAACTAATTTTGACATTAGTAATTACTGAAATTCAACTATACTTGGAAAAATGAAATAACTAGGGAGGTTTGGAAAAGTACTACCCCCACGTGTAATGATTCCCTATTTGAGTACTTGTAAATTATTTATAGACTCAACATCTGTTAAACAACATATAAAAAAATAAAGAGTATTGTTATCCAAACGAACATATTATTGCAGAATAAGGCAAATGAATTAAAGCCTAAACAAAAAAATTATTAAAATCATGAATAATTTCGAATCAAAGGCGGTGGTGTGCTAATGGTATTACCCAACATTTTATGAATTCAATTAATTCCATTCCATTTATTTATTTATAAAAGATTAAATTATTTATTAATTGAGACATAGTATTTTTTCTTAAAAATATTTGAATTTTACTTAAACATCACCTTAATTCGGAACAAAATGGAGAAAAGAAAGTAAAAAGTGGTGCGGAAAAAATGAAAAGTTGGAGTGTAGGAATGAGAATGTTGATATTGTGGTTAAGTTAGACAGCACATTCTGAGTTGCACCTCAGTTAACTCAAACAATCATAAACTTGTGTTTTATGATATCAATGACTTCCCTAAATTTGAACCGCAAATGGTTTTCAATTGAAATGAATAAATTGTATAACAGCTTCAATGATTAAAGATTCAAATAGAATGATCCATGAAATCATTAATACTGTTAAATTTAAACCTCAATTCCCTCACCTGATTTTCATATTCATTTCCATCAACAACATATTTCAGTAACTCAATAGCCTTAGCCTTCCCTTTCGGACTTCCATTTTCACCCACCTCTGTAATCACATCCATTACTTTAACCCCCATTTCTCTTACTTCTTTCCTCCCCTGTTCGCCGCCGCACCGGGCCAAGTTCAGCAGCGCAGCCACCGCGTTTTCCCTTATTCTTGTACTTGCCGTCGTCTTTTTATCCAACAAATCACCCAATACCTTCAACCCACCCGCTTTCCTCATTGCTTCTTCGCTCTCTTCGCATCCCGCGATCTGCGCCAGCACCGCCGTCGCATCCTCCACGATCCCCTTCCTAGCATCCCTAACTATCAATGACACCAAAGCTGGAACCGCTCCCAGACCCACCAAGCTCGCCCGATTCAACTGGTAAAGCGCGATCCCGAACAACGCTTCCAACGCGTCCTTAATCGAACGAGCCAGCGCGTGTTTATCACCTATGATCGACAACAGCGTGTAAAGGATATCGCGTTTCGACCCTATTATCGGACGGGAAGACTCGTCGGCGATTAGTATGCTGTGAAGCGTGGCGGCGCACGACTGAACCGCCCCCTGTGAAGCCGAATTGCTCAGAGCGTGAGATAACGCATCGAGGAGACCCCGTGTGGACATGAGAGAATCGCGCGAAGTAATCGACAAGTTCAACAAAGTAGCGGCGGCGTTTTCTTGTATTGCCGGAGAAGAAGAGAAAAGGGTCTCGGAAAGGTAAGGAACGGCGCCGGCGTCGGCTATTAACGGTCGGCTTTCCGGGTCCTGCCTGGAAATCAGTCGTAATTCGGCCAAAGCTTCATTTCGGTCCGTTCGGAAACTGAACTTAGTTTAGCTACAAGGTTTCGAGCTGTTCGTCGCTTATCCTCCATTGATTTGTGTTTGGTGTTTTTTTTTTTTTTTTGAGGGGGTGTGTTGGGATAAGATCAGCAGAAATGGTAGAGAAGAGAATTTAAATCAAAAGAGGGATTGTTTTGACTTTGTGAGAAGATGATGAAGATGGTATTTATTGGTCCAAGTTGCAGTTATTAATGGAGTTCTCGACAATTTTATGACATTTCTTAAAAATAATATTTATTGGGAAGCCATTTTTTATAATAATTTGGAAAGATCAAATGTTTTGAATGATATTCGGAATGGTGACGGCGGATAATTGAATGTTTTAAATAGGATTGTTTACTATGTATATTTTTGGATTTAATCTTTTTATATATTTATTTTTAAGATTTAGTGTTTTTATTTGTCATAAATTTATGTATTTTACAAAATAATTAAACTTGAATTTTAAAATTTAAAAAAATAAACAAGTTAAATTTTTAGAAATAAAAGTATAAGGATTAATTTCTAAATTTTTATTTTTTATTTTTTAAAAAATTTTAAAATTTTAGTGCCAACTCAAATGCTAGCAATTTAATTTATTAGGTTAACTTTTGATACTAATCATGTACTATATGTGTAAGTTGTGGATATAGTCTTAATTCAAAATTTTGATATTTGTAGTTCTTATATTTTTTTAATACAATTTTAACTCAAACAACTATCATTAAATACTTTAACTAAAAATCAAGTGCGGATCTAGAAATTTTTTAAGGGGTCTAGAATTGAATTATAATTTTTTTAATATATCAAAGTGTAATTTTATCAATTATCTTGTATTAACTTATAATTTCATCAATTTTGAAGGGACTAAATAAAAATATTTTCATTTTTTTGGATAAAGTGTAATTTTACCATATATATATATATAAAAGCTTCTAATTTTGTAATTTATAAGGTGACTAAAAAGCAATTTCTTTTTTCCTTTAGGGGAGCCCTTGCTTGCCCTTTTGTATTCACATTTGACTAAAATGATGTGACTCTTTTGCGAGTTCATGTGAAAATAAACAAGTTGGTATGACAATACACATTTGATAATAAGTTTGTCACATAAGGTTTTGGAAAATAGTAAAATTTAACTTAACAAATTTAATGGGAATATTAGCCAAAAATGCTAAAAATAAATAAATTTTTAAAATAGGTCTTTTTTTATTAGGAAAATAGGTCGTTTTTTGAGAGAGTGTGTAAAAACACGTTTTGCTAGACGTGTTTTCTGCACAGTCGGCAAGAAAACGTGCCCAACTGGACGTGTTTTCCTTTCTTCTTCTTGGGCGATTTTTTTCTTTAGGGCTTTTTTTAAGGGTTAGGTTATTTAAGGTTAGAGTTTGGGTATTTTTTAGGTTTTGAGGTTTTGGGTTTACGTCTTTTAGGTTCTTTGGGATTTTATGATTTTTTGGTTTTTAGGGTTTTGAATGTTTTTATTTTTTAAGGTTTTTACAGATTTAAGATTTTTTTTCTATTTTAAAGTTTAGGGTAAATACTGTGAAAGCTTAAAGGTAGATTTGAGTTACCAAGGATGTGAAAATGCTCGGAGATGCACACATTTCATATGTCGTGTCGGGATGGGACTATTACCTTCAAAGCTCATCCAATGGAAGTTAGGTTCTGAGGTGATAAGTTGAAGTGTATGTAAAGGTCCTAGTCAACAGTCATTATGCAGTCACAAGTTGGAGTATAACTTGAGAGCTAGCTAACAGTGGTTACGCAGCCACGAGTTCAAGTTTTGGAAAACCAAAGGGGCTTTCTGGTATAATCAACGTAACTTTTTTCTTCATCTTCTCTAAAGGCAGTATCTTTAACCTTCCTTCTTATCCAAAGCCCGAGACCAAATTAGATGCAAAAGGACTCTTAGGAGGAGAGCAGATGTTTTGGCGGAGTAGAGGCAAAACTCGAGTCGACGCGACAACGGTTCTAGTTATTAATGAATTGTCACTACAGGAAAATAGGGCTTTAGCGGCGTTTTTTGATAAAACGCCGCAAAAATTGTAAAACACAGAGTAATAGCGGCGTTTTTAGTAAAACGCCGCTAAAAACAGTGCAATAGCGGCATTTTTTGTTAAAACGCCGCTAAAAACAGAGCAATAGCGGCGCTTTTGGTAAAACGCCGCTAAAAGTCGAAGCATTAGCGACGCTTTTGATAAAACGACGCTAAAAGTCATATAACCCCTTAAACCCCAAAAAAATCATGAACACTAATCTATAACCCCTAAAACACTAAACCTCTAAACCTTAAAACCCTAAATCCTAAACTATAACTTTTAAAACCCTAAACCCCTAAAAACATCACATGGATGTTGATGTGTATATACATATATATTAATGTAAAAGCTTATGTTCATAATAAATAATGGAAGCAATACTTAATATTGATTAAATTTATTTTTTGGTTTACAGTTTAATATTTAAGGTTTAAGGTCTATGATTTAGGGTTTTATGGTTTAAGGTTTAATGGCCATGGGTATATATATAGTATGTTAATCTCAAGTGAATCATATTCAATAATTAAATCCTAAACCCTATAATTAATTATTATTATCGATAATAGATATCTTGATTTTGATAAAAAAATATTTTTGATGTATTAATAAGGTGTTATATTGTTTAATAGATTGAAGGGATTTGTGGAAAACGTTTTAAATGATAAGTTTACCTTTAAATTTTATTAATAGTTTTTTGTTTATACTATTTTAATATTTATCTATACTGATTAATTAAAAATATATTTATTTATACGAACGAAAATTCTCTGCACTCATTTGTGTCTCCACGTTTTTTAATTGTAACTCATTTTCTTTTTAAAATATATATTTGTGTCTTCACATTTTTTTCATTTTTTTACACAATTATTGATATAACATCATTTTATATTTATATATTGCATGGATACATAAATATTTATATTTATTCAATATAAAAATAAATTAATGTATTTATTTTTTAAAATGTGTATGATTAAATCAAAATTAAAGTTTTAACTATACATTTAAACCACAATTAGAATTTCACGTCTACAATTACACATTAAACCACTACAGCAAAACAGGGAAAATCAAAATCCCTAATTTTTTGTTAAAAATAAAAAAATTTAAAATTAAGCAATAGTGGCGTTTTTAGACAAAACGCCACAAAAATATATTAAAAATTTTGAAAGAAAAAGAATAAAAAATATGTTAAAAATAAAAAAAAATTAAAATTAAGCAATAGTGGCGTTTTTAGACAAAACGCCACAAAAATTTAAACTATACTGTGAAAAGTTAAGCTATACTGGCGTTTTTAGTGGAACGCCGCAAACAGGAAAAATCAGAATCCCCAATTTTTTGTTACCCGCTCGTTACTCCCTCTTCTTCTGCGTTTTCGCTTATTATTTAACAGGACTCTCATTCTCTCCTCAACCTTTTATCAAAGGACAGTCATCTAAACGGAAATTGAAGCCGAAAGCTCGTTGAAATCCCTTACCAACTACCAAGGTTATTTTTTTAAGATTCAGCGATTTAAAGTGTTTTAACTCGAAATTAAAGTTTGATAGAAAACCTCAAAAGCTGGGAAACGTAAAGAAATATTCTTAAGATTCAGCGATTTTGGGTAGTTCTATTGACAAGCTTTTCTGATTTTCAGCTTTGATTTTTCTTTCTTTTTTGTCTCTGGGACTTGAGAGTTGTGAAGGTTAAGGACTTGAGTGATGGCATTACAAGAAAAGTTAGATAGATTTAAAAAGCAGCAGGAGAAGTGTCAGTCGATGCTCTCCAACATTTCAACAAAATCAGCATCTTCTAGGTCCACTCCAAAACCTGCACTTGCGGCCGCCGCCCCCTTTCCCAGTGCAAGACCTTTGAAGTAGAACAATTAGTCTCCAACAATGGTATATATGTGTCTGTTCTCTTGCTTATTTGTTCCCCCCAAGGTTCTACTGTATGTTTTCTTTGAATTTCATGCGATTCTATTTGTATTCAATTCTGGGTCCTTTGAAGTAATGTAGTCTACGTGATAAATTGAGTGCTTTCTATTTGTCCTTTGAAGCAGAACAATTAGTCTCCATAAAACCTGTCAATAAAGATGTGAGTAAAGACATCTGAACCAATGCAAATTTGAGGTTAAACTGTTTGGTATGTTGAGTCTGCCTTTTAATAAAGATGTTGAGTTTGAATAAGTGTGATGATAAATTCTTGAAATGGTATTGTCCCTGAGTTAAACTATAAAAGCTTAAATGTTATAGTTAAAATAGATAAATGTGAAGACTCTTGAACCCTAGCCTAATCAAAACTTGCTCTCATGAGTTCATATCAATAGTTCTTTCTAGATTGTCATGCTTGGTAGGAATTTTATAGGCACTTGAAAAAGAGGCTTGCTGCTGTATTTGAGCAACAGCGAGCTGAAAGAATCTGTAAGGAAATAGAGGAGCAGGAGTTTGAAGAAGCACAGGCGTTTCTACAGGAAACTGAAAAGCATTTGAAAAGAGGGAAAATGAAGCCAATTTTAGATGGGGTGAACAGCCATTTATTTTCATTAAGTTTCCGACTCCTATAAGCTGTTCTTTATTTTTATTTTTTATTTGAGTTCTGACTATGCATGTGTCCAGGAGAAATTAACAAAGCAAACCTTGCTTGAGCAGGCGATGAGTGAGCAGCTAAAGGAGAGGCAGGAACAGGAGAAGAGACTACAAAAGGTTGCGAAAACAATGAACCATATGGAAAGAGCTAAGAGAGAGGAAGCAGCACCTTTGATTGAAGCCGCTTTTTAACGACGACTGCTAGAAGAGAAGGTGCTTCATGAACGTGAACAACAGGTAAAATTTTAATTCCTTGTTTTGCAGTTGAAAGAAGAACTTTGTTTTTAGTGCTTCTCTTTCCAGGTCTTGTAACATATGACCTTTCATGTTTTATAAACATATCAAAGACTTTGATTTGTTATCTTAAGTCTGCCTCAACAGATGTTCTATCTTTATTTGCATTTCCATATCTTGAAGGGAAGAGCAGCGTTTATATGTCGCAGTCTTTCTTTATGAGAGGTTCTGTTTTGTTTTATATTTTTTCCATTGTCAACCTTTTTAATATAATCATTCGTAATTCTGTTTTTCTATGTTGTAGCTGGAAGTTGAGTTGAGTAGGCAGCATCATGATGGGGACTTGAAAAAGAAGAATAGGTTGGCACGCATGTTAGAAAATTATTCAGGCCTGGAAGCAGGAAAGGGATATCAAGAGGAAGAAAATATTCTATGTGAGGTCTGAAGAGGAGAGAATAAGAGGAAGCATGCAAACGTGAAGGTATGTAATTTTATATACTCATTTGATTATTTTTTTAATAATTACTTGACCTGAAATTATACTCTGATTTTGAACTACCTCAGGATTATAATTACTAAAGAATATTGAAAATTAAATTATAATTTTATTAATATTTCAAAATATAAGCATCTAAAAGTCGGCACTAAGAAATATCTATTTTTTTTTTGAAAAATGTATTAACAACAATATCCTCAGGTGTTTGCCAAACTACATGTTAATGTTATCAAGAGTATCCACTATTTATTTGTCACAAAATCTCCATATAAATTTGGTATAATATAATCATAAATTTTTTCTATAAATACAACACTGAGTTTTATTTTAACCACTAAATTAAAACATATATAATTTTATCACTGAACTATACAAAATTTTTTATTTAAGTTACTAGATTGTTAAGTTTTTTTTTTTAAAGTTCTGCCATTAAGCTTCAAGTAATAATTCAATGATTGGTATAGTAAATCAATATTCATTGATAGGTAAAAGAACATACTTTAAATCTAAGTCAATTTAACAGTCAATATTGGATATCAGTGAAAAAAGTTGTTTAAACTTTAGTTCGTAAATTCGTGACATCAAAAACTATTTCATGAAAAAAATGAACTGTAAAAGACAAAAGGGAAAGAGAGTTTTGGGCTGAAATAGTCATGTATTGGCCACATCCATCTAACTTGGGGACATGAATTGCTTAGTTTTGGGCCGATTGCATGGTAACATGGTAACATTTGAAATTCAATCTTTGAAAACTTTGCACCAGCTTTCCTAACCATATGATGACTTTTAGTAATGAATTACCAATGAATATTCGTGGCAGACATTGAGTATGCAATTAGTTATATTATTACTTTAAGCAGGCTGCAGAACAGGATTATGAGAAGGAAAAACTTAACAAAAGGATTGCTAAATTTTCTGGTGGTGTGGCAGTGATACAGGTAACCATTAGCTAGTTGAAGGGACATTCTATGTAGTTTGTCCATATGGAATTTGTTTTAAGAAATTTTATATTATTTCTATCCAATTTTTGATGTGATATTCTTTTGAAAATTTAAAGGTTGGAGCTCAAACTGATTTTATGATACTGCATGTTGAATTTTATGATTTTTGGGACATGAAAGATGCGGTTCGACTTTGAAAAAAATTAATGAGTAAAAGCCGGATTAAATCTCATGATTTTACCTTGTTTATGCTGTTCAAACAGCCTGGTAAGGACAAGTTTTCCAGCATTTGTAGAAGAGTCTAGTATGTCTTATGTTGTTCAAATTCGAATAGATTGAATAAAGTTCGTTTTGATTAATGGCTGCATTATACTGTCTGATTCTTGGACACATTAAATGTGTTTTGGCATGGATAATTTCTAGGTTTATTAAGGTCCAAATGTAGATATAATGATTGTGAAATCAACTATTTAAATTTAGTGATGTGCCATGTTAAAGATTGTAAATTTTAGACAAAATTATGGTAAAGTCAGCATGTTGAAGCCACAAATTATCTGATTTATGCTGATTGAAATAGTTTGTGTATGAGGAGTTATTTATGCATACAAACTTTATTTCAAGACATATAATTAAAGCAAATACATATAATTATATACATAATCAAATTTTAAAATATTTCTTTTAACTTATTGTAAATATTTTTAAGGAAAACAATGTTCTAATATAATCTGCTAGTTTTAGTGTAAAGCAATTTTATTTTAATTTGTTTCATTTCTTTTTTATGTGGTGTAGGGGGTATGTTGGAATTCACAGTTCGGGATTCAGAGACTTTCTACTGAAACCGGAGCTGTTTCGATCTATTGTGGATTCTGGTTTTGAACATCCTACCGAATAATACCGTTGAATAACTGATATAATGTTTTAATTTGTTTCATTTCTTTGCTACTTGTTTTTAGCTTTGCTGCTATTTATCATCTTTTTTTTTTCTTTTTTAAATTCTTGTATTTGCTCTAGTTTTGTTGCATGATTGTTTGTCTATTTTGTGTTTTTTTGTTGTTAGTTTTGTGTTCTAATTTATTCCAAAGTTAGATTTCAAATCTTTAGATTTATAATTAGGGCTTATTGGATTTACTGGTATTTTTAGTCAAAGCTAACTGTTCATCAGACCCTGATATTGCCTTTTGTGCTTGTAATTTTAGATACTAGAAGTAAAGAATAATTTCTATATAACGTTAAACAACAGGAGGTAAAATATAGTTTGGGGTGGAATTGAGCAAAGGCTTCAGAACTGTGATTTTGAGTTGAGTTTATGTTTACTCCTTGATTGTACTGATAATAAATTTGTCAGGGAATCTTATGCATTGGCTTTCTCTAATGTTCTCGCCAGCAAAAGGAAATTACAAGGGAACAAGCAGTTCAAGATCTGGAGGTAAGCTATGAGAGTTGTTCAAAGCTGGCCTTTTGGTCTACATCTTGCCTTGATGATTTCTTATTTATGTATTCTTTTGTTTGATCAATTGGAGGCCTAGTCATACTCTGAATGCTTCTTTTTTTATATTCAAACCTCTCCTACCACATTATAATCAAGTGTTCTTAAGTTGACAAATATACTTTAAGAACCCATTCTTGTCGTGCGTTACAAGTGATTGTTGTTAAGATATTGAACCCACAACCTTTCAGGAGTCTTGAACAGTTCATTTTAAGGATATTTTCTAACATTTAATACATTGCTTACTTTAACTGAATTCAAGAAAAAAGTGATGCATTAATTACACGGCATTGGTTAACATTTCTCTTAAGAAATTTATCAATAAACACCTTAACATGATAAGAATATTGGAGATTTTGCAATATGGTATTGATTTGTAGGGTATTTTAGGCCAATATTGTGAAAGTATCACAGCTGTGAACTAATTTTCTCATCAAATACCATAATCTCATGGACATTTATATGCAGGAAATGGAGAGAAGAAGAGAAGAACTTGAACAATTGCTATTGGCAGAAAGGGTATGAGAGAATGTAGGTGATTAAGTCAAATGGAGAAAGGGACATTATGTCCTTGTTGTGTGCAAGTGTTTTCTCCTTGAGACAGGCAAGGAACCTGACATCAAGAATGGTTCAACTTAAAGATGCTTCCTTGTACTCATTCTCATCCTCTTTATATTTTTCGATGCTTTCTTCAAGTAGGATACTAAGAATTTCCTGTACTATTCTTTCTGATTCCTTATAAAATAGTTTGCTCATTAGAACCTTCATTTTCTCTTGTCTTTTATTTATTTGTGTAAATCATTTTTCTTTGTTTAGTGACACAACGAATCTTTGAACATAATTTCTGTTGAGTTACATATAAATGATTTTTTAAAATTATGTATAGTTTAAAGTTCAAATTTCAAAATAAAACATAATATAATATTTATCATAGAAAATAAATATTATTTAATTAAAATATATTTTTTAAAGTTTATATTTTTTAGCGGCGTTTGTCAAAAAAGCATCGCTAAAGGTTTGTTATATAGTGGCGTTTTTAGAAAAAGTGCCGCTAAAGGTCATGGTCTTTAGAGGCGTTTTTAGGAAAAGCGCTACTAAAGGTCATGACTTTTAGCGGTGTTTTTTCAAATAAATGCCGCAAACTTTAGCGGCGTTAGCAATAGCGGCGTTTTTTGCGGCGCTTGTAAAAACGCCGCAAATAGTTTTAGCGGCACTTAAAAGCGCCGCTAAAGGCCTAAAAAACATCGCTAAAAGTTAGTTTTGCTGTAGTGTGTTTAATAACGAAAACTATTGTAGTCCCGTAAGGAGTTTCACCTTTAATACACCATCACAATTGATCCCCTCTGAGAGTTCTCTTGCATCTAATTCGGTCTCAGGCTTCAGATAAGAAGGAAGGTTAACGATATTGGCTTCGATGGAAATGGAAAAAAAAAGAATAAGCTTATTATATTGGGAAGCCCCTTAGTTTTTCCCTATGATCTTTAAACTTGTGTATGGTATTTATAAGGCATCATGTAACATCCCAAAAACCGAGTTAGTAGAAATTGGGTTAATGAACCGAGAGTGGTCACACCTGAAATTTTTTAAGATGACCTTTGTGTATTTTGATAATAAATAGGTATCAAGTCTAATGATTAAGTAGTGGTGGAGTTGTCCTTGAAGACCTGAGTCTGAATTCCTTCCCTCACATTATTTACTATTTAGTACAAATTTGCTTCAAACCTTCGTAAATGCTACACCATGTTTTTAAATAAATGTTGTAGAAGTGTTAATAAGCAAGTGTGTTGGCCTAGTAGTTAAGAGCATAATTAGATTCCATTAGGTCCTATAATAAATTCCTCATATCCTCATTATTTTTATTAAATTTTTTGCTCATAAAACCTTAGTCAAAGTTTCCATTACCGTCCACTCTTAGTTACCATGCAAGGGAAGATTCTTACCTCTTTTATCTATCAACCTTCCCGAATAGCTCCCCTTTCAGTCGCTTAACCCACTTTTCTTGCCCTTGTCCCCCATTGTTTCCATTTTCCCTCCCTTACCATACCATTGTCGTCCTATGCACCTAGACACTCCTAAACTCCCATTTATTTTTCATTTCACTTTTCTCTCATATTTTCTCTCTTTTTCCTCCACTTTCAACCACCATATTTTTACTATTTGCCACCAAAACACCATCGACCACCATATTCTCACCTAACCACCACCACAACATCACAAAGGGTTCCCCTCTCTTCCATGCCTCCTCCACACTTCACCACCGCCGCACCACCCCGTGCCACAACCATACCACCACCATCGTTAATCACCATTTTTCATTTTCTCTTCATATTTTTAGTGATAATTGATCTACTAATCCTCATCTCTTAAGTTTATACAATATTTATATGTTCTAATTTATTCTCTTTTTTATTTGGATCTTGAACTCCTCCTTAGATAAATGTAACGCCCCAATTTTCGGGAATTCTGTGAATGTTGGCATAGGTTTAATTATGTTAGTGGGCCTCTAGAAGGCCCAAGCTTAAGATAGAACCCGACAATTTTAGTTAATTTTTGTTCCATAAGAAAAAAGGGGTGAAATTATGAAATAGGACCTATGTGAAAATGTTTGAAAATGCTATAGGTTAAATTGAAGTGGCCAAATAAATAGGAGTGCAAAATAGGAGGATTTGCATGACAAACCTCCCATTTTACATGAAGTGGCCAGCCATCATGTTGTTGTAGACAATATGAGCACTTTATATCCATAATTCATGGTACAAATTGATAATGGGTTAGGTAAATGTTCCATGATAATAGATTAGGTAAATATTCCATGATAATGGGTTAGGTAAATGTTCCATGATAATGGTTTAGGTAATGTTCCATGATGGGCATTTCATGTCTTTTGTATTAAAGAATTAAATGAATGAAATATGAATTTTTATTAAAAGAAAAGGGGTGAAAAGAACAAAGTTTTTGTCCATCTTTGTTCATCATAGCCGAAAGTTAGAGAAGAGAAAGGAGAGGAGAAAGCTCTTGAATGTTCGGTCACTTGGGGAAGAAAATTGAAGGTAAGTTCATGGTAGTTTGCTTCTATCTTGATGTTCATGAGTTCTTCTTGATTCTACCTTAACTCTTGAAGCATATTTGGTTTTTAGTTGTGTTGTGAGCATTTAGTCATGAATTAAAATGAAGGAAATGGTTGTTGTTTCATGTTTTTTTGATGAAAAATGGAAGATAGGTGAAGTTGAGCCAAACAAATGAGCATGCATGTGCCTTAGATGCTAATGGGAAAAATCGGCTAACATGTTGTGCTTTAAAATGATGAAATGGAGATTATACTTAAGTAAAATCATAGATATGTGATGATTGGTTGGTGATATACATGTTTAAATAACAAGCATGCAAGTTAGGTGTGAAAGAGTGATTTGGTAATAAATCTGCTTGGGACAGCAGCAGTAACGTGACTTTGGAAAATCACCATAAATTGTGGGAGATGAATTAGAAGCTGAATAAATTATGTAATTAAATCTTGTTGAGTCTAGTTTCAAATGAAATAAACGAGAACATATTTTAAATTCTGTACAATGAGAAATTTGATTCGTAATAAAGAGTGGTCAGATTAGTCAAACAGTAAAACATGGGAAACTTTAAGAAAAATCTGGTATTGATTAGTCATACTAAAAATTCTGAAGATTTTATGGATAGAAGATATATGAGTCTATTTTCAGGGAAAATTAACGGAACTTGATTTGGAGTTTCGTAGCTCCAGTTATAAATGATTTAGTGACTGTTGCGCAGGAAGACAGCTTGCAGTGAAATTATGATTATGTGGTAAACACTGACAAAAATTTGTTAATGAGTTGCTTATTGATTTCTTATAAGGTTACTCTGATCTGTAGGTGTGGTTGGTCGAATATCGTAAGGGGTTAATAAGTAGTTTGTATTTGAATAGTTAGATTAACGTGTTAGTAATCCAATTGTAGGCGGTTCGTGTGGATCTCGTCAGCATATCGTCGCAAACAGGTGTGTAACTAACACCCTCTTTCTTAGTCTAGATCGGCAAAAGCCGAAAAGCCGAAATGCCAAAAACCGGTATTTTGTAGATTTGCGAGTGTGCGAATGCTCGTGAGGTAAATCGATTAATGTTTTTGGTAAGCTGCAATGTTTGGACTCCAAAGTGCATGAATTCTGTGCTCTCGATATTTTTGGGCTTAATGGGCCAAAACTGGAATGATGGGCCAACGGGCCCAATTCGGTAAGAACCCTTGGTAGTGATTCTATTAGTACGTGAAAGGTAGGAATATGCATGAAAAACCCTAAAATAGATAAATTACTGAAATACCTTTAAAAGTGGAAAATTTACAGTTTTACCCCTAGGAGATAAATTACCGAAATACCCCTAGGGTTAAATTGACCTAAATGCATGTTTGACTGTTGTTATTTACTGCATGCCATGTTGTTATTATCTGATGCATGGGACTAGGATATTGACGGAGGAAGTACTGAAAGTGGCTTCTCCACGTACTGGAGGCTTTGCCTCAATTTACTGTTAACTGAGCAGCAAGGCTACAACTGTGGAGTGTTGGGCTGGGTGGGTTGAGCTATTCCCCACATGGAGTGTATGGCTGGTACGGGTGGAGTGTAGTGGTTGGTGGGTTGAGTAGTCTCCCCAAATGGGCTTGCATATGTTATTGATGTTGCATGTATTTTGAAATGGGCCTAAGGGCCATACTGTTATCTGAATAAGGGGCTAAGGCCCAGTTTATTGTAATCTAAAAAGGGCTCTGGTCCAGTACCACTGTTACCTGAATGGGCTTAGGCCCAATAGGCTTGAGCTGACTTGGGCTTTGAATGGGTTTTCCTTACACACTGAGTTTCCCCAAACTCACTCCTTTTATTTTCATCCACGCAGGAAATCTCCAACCATAGTGGGCTTGGAGCTGTGGGGGAATTCGGAGTGGCCACCCGTTCTGAAAGTTTGATTTTCTTCTGGTGAATTGGACATCCTTTTATTTACGTTTGAAGTTTTGGGTTTTTAAATGTAATAAGGCCGCTTAATTATTTTTGATGGTTTTAATATTTATTACTAAGATAGGTATTACTTATTTTAACTGTTGAAATTGGATAGCTTTAGGGCGCGTTTTCAAAAACAACAATTGATTTCAAAATAACACGACAACAGGCAAAGCTTCCGCAATGAAAGTATTTTCCAAAATTAATCACTTTTCCTAAAAATGACTTAATCAAATCGGTTTCCTAGAAATATCCATGACGTTAAGGTGTGGCAATGGTGGTATGCATGTCTAGGATTGGATCCGGAGGGAGCTTGGTACTTAAGCAGTCCGATGGACTCACCACCTCTTTTCCGGTTTCCTACCTGGTGCACAGCTTCCATTCACTTTAACCTATAATGAAATTATCTTTTAAAACACTAAGTAGGTTTTTCTGGATCAACAATATAAAATGTTTTGAACGTTTCGATGCGGCATGTCGGATCCGGCCATAACGTCTGGGCCGAGTTTGGGGTGCTACAATAAATCACCTCTATCGAACTATTATTCCAACGATTGTTGATCTCTCCAACTTAATTTTAGTAATGTAAGTATCTATGGGGAAAAACCATATCAATTTCTCCATTACTTATAACCGTGTATAAGGGCTGATTTTTAAGTAATTATTTTTGAAGAGTTGATTTGATTTTTCGGATTCTCTACACCCATAAGAAACCAACTAGGTTTCTTCATAAAAATGAAACAATAGTAAGTTGTTTACTTAAACTCTTAAGAGTTAGAGATTGAATTCATAGCCAAAACTAATAATTGAATTTCTTTAATAAATCATCTTTTAAATTAGATTAAGTGGGGGATCTGTCTTTTTGTTCCATCACTAAATATTAGAGTTTAGATCTAGTGGAAAGGCTAATCATCAGGTGTGGATTAAACTTATTAGAAAATTTGCATATGGACTTATCGTCAAATATTATATACATATTTATTTAAGATTGAAAACTTGATAAGAGCTCCATAATGTGAAATATTGAGAATACCTTATGTATTCATAAAGATATGCTAAATCTGTAATAAGGAGGAAAATACAAATAAGTACCTCGAATTGATTATTTTGTGAATGTATGTTATAATTGATGTGACTTGATGATTATTGTTAAATTATGTATACTTACCAACTCTTATCATATGTGGTTTTATGGAAATATTGGTTATGCATGACATATATAAATCATGCCACTATTGTGATAATTGAGATATGATTCGCATCTTAAGCATGTCAATTGTATTAATTATAAATCTAATTTGCATGTTAAGCATGCCGACTATGTTGATTATAAATTCGATTTACATGTTAACATGTCATTGAAAATATTACTCATATGTCATATCACATGCATGGGGTTAGGATGATTATGAAAGGAAGAAGACTCTGACAGTTTTACTGCAATATTAGGCGGCTTGACCACAACGTTATTGAGTGGCTTGGCCACAACACTATTGAGTGGCTTGTCCACAACATTATTGAGTGGCTTGACCACAACAATGAAGCTTCACTGCGATATTGAGTGGCTTGGTCACAACGTGGTGTGTTATTGGATGGACGAGTTTTGGGGAACTCTTTATTAGTGTGTAATGGAGATGGGTAGGAATGTTTTTGAAAAACTTGCATTGATTTCTAAAAAAAGCTCTACGTTGACTTTCTCATGCACCTTGATATATGTGAGATGATGATGAATATAAGTGTTGCTATATTCATGAAATGTATGGCTTAAATACTGTTCTCTTTTATGTTAAATTCACAGCGGGCTTTAAAAGCTCATCCTGTAATAGCTTGCTTTTCAGTGGTTTCGGGACCACAAATTTGACAAGTAAATTTGTATAGTTAGTATTTAAATTATATGAGGCAATAATAATTTTTAGATTGAATTTGGACTTGAGGAATTTTAACTAATTGAATTAAAAGTTAGTATAAGTGGTTCAGTTCAAAAGTCAAGTGGTTTATAAAAATGAGGTATTGGGACCTTGTTTCCATAATTTATGGTTGTAAATATTTTTATTAAATATTTATAGAATCGCACCATAGGTGTATTAAAGTCTGATCCGAAAATTTTTAGTGATTCGATAGTAAATTAAGGTAAAAGGATTAAATTGTAAAAGAGGTAAAAGTGAATTACTATAGATTTAAAATACTATAGGGACCAAAATGGTGGTTAAACATTGGTCAAAAAGTCCAAGCGGTGATGACATGATTAAATCTACTAACTTTCGGGTTATTTATTCATTAAGTCCTAATTAGTTTAAGATTAAATTGAAATAAAGTTTGTTTAGTTGGAACTTAAAATAATTGAAGGACCAATTGGGTAATCAGACCCTCCTTAAACGGCCAAATGGTAGGAATGATGTGGAATTCTCTAGATTGGGGTAAATTGCACTTAAATCCTAATTAATTAAGGATTTACTAATTAGTCCATTTTTTGGTATTGTTGGAAATGGTGGTTTCGGTGCTATAACTCTAATGTGTTGGTTCATAAATATTAAATAATTAATATTTACGAGGTCATTAGTGTCGTTTTAAAATTTAGTTATGAAATTTTATCATTTAGATAGTTAATTAACTAAAAATAACTAAATCGTAAAAATTGCAAAAGTTTATTATATTAATTGAAGGTACTTAATGAAAATTTGAAGGTAAATTAAGGGATCTAATAAGTAAATATACCATGTGTGTATCAAGTGGACGGTAATGGGCTTGAAATTATGAGATTTTATTTGTTTTAAAAAGGTAAATATATAATGTATTATAATACATAAAAAGATATGAATTGAGTTGTCTTTCTCCTAGTTTCTTCTAGAGGAAGCCAATACTCCATTTTTAAGGCTTGGGAGCTTCGACCAAGATTTAGTTCCTCGATTTGGTGAGTAAATCTTGTTTGTTTTTAGCAATTTTTATGTTTTTGAGCTCATATTAGTTTAATCTAGCTAACCCGAGGACTAATTTGTAAAAATGTAAAATGTTTTGGATTATGCCATTAATGAGTTTGAGCTTTTCTTTAAGTTTATTGAAAAATTATTAAGCTTGGTTGTTAAATAGGATTATTTTGTGAAGTAGTTTTTGTTAATTTTAATGTTAAAGGACTAAAATGTTAAAGGGATAAAATTATGAGGACTTGATATGAAATAATAATAAATATGGGTTGTAATATGGTCCCAAAAATTTTGACTAAGCTTGAATTCAATTGAAAATGGTTAAATTGCATAATTTGGACTTAGGGACTAAATTTGCATAAAAAGTAAAATGTTAGGGGAAATTTTATAAAAATGTCTAAAAGGATTTAGTTGCATAAAAATAATTAATTTTAATGATGGAATTAGTTAATTAAATAAAATTTTTATTCTAGATCAAGAATGGGTTGAAAATCGAGGCATAGAGAAGTTATTGAATAATCCTTGTACTTTTGTCATTGTTACAGTTTAGTCAGGTAAGTTTGTTCTGTTTAATTTTAGTACATTTTTAAATGTATTATATGAACCTAATTACATAGTGTTGGATTGTATTGATGTGTGTAATTGAATATGGAAATAATGAATTGATGTAATGTCGATTACTGATTGAGATACTCTAAACCATTATTGCAAATCAGTCATGTAAGTTCATTTATATAAGTATGTTATAGATAATTTCCTTAACACTTGTTTTACTTTAGTAATTGTAGTGTTTCGTGATTACTGAATGTTTGATTTAACGAAGGTCAATAGTGAAATTGAAATGTATTGAGTGTATTGAATTAGCTCTTTGTGCCTACCAGGCTTTATACCAGTGTACTGTAATGTATTGGGCCTTATGCCTAGCAGGTTTTATGCCGGTGTACTGTAATGTATCGAGCCTTGTGCCTAGCAGGCTTCGTACTGGTGTATCTATCGGGCTTAATGCCTAGCAGGCTTCGTGCCGGTGTAATTGTCGGGCTTAATGCCCTAGTAGGCTTCTGGTCGGTATAATAATCCGTACTGGATATTGGTGATTGGAGATCTTACTAAACGATAACTTGGAATATGATTTTAATTGTTGTAGTGTGCAATACTCACCTATTGTGAGCTGTGATTGACAGAAATTCTGCTAATAACCTTGTGACAGGAACTTTACTCTTTAATCTTGTCATTTGATTTATTGTGTTTAAATTCGAAAGATTATCGTTTTATCTATGAACTTACTAAGCTTTATAAAAGCTTGCTCTTGTGTTTGTCTTGCTTCCTTGTAGATAATGTCTTGTGGATAATCAGGCAGTCGAATCAACTCAAAGAATCACACTATCCAGGGATCTTTTGGTAGATTTTGAATTCTATTTGGCTTATATGGCATGTAATAGGAGAAATTGATTAGTTTGTAAATGTTTATAAGTACTTGTTGGTGTTGTCGTTAATGTGCATATGATGATGTGATATAAGTAATTAAGTGAGATGTGCATATTTGATGCTATGGTACAGCATTAGAGGTCAAGCATAAGATGGTAAGTTTGGCTTGAATTTTCGTATAACATTTTTGGATAGAAAATAAGTTAGTTTAATGTGCTTGTAGCTTGTATACTTAATTAAGAAAATGAATTGTGTAAATACTTGAAATATTGTGTCATTGATGACACATTGGTTAGACTTTAGGATGATTGTTTTGGCATGTTTTGGGTGTCATGAAATTGCATTTTAAAGTCTTATAATTATGTGTTGAGAATTGGTTTAGGTGCCTAAGCATTTGGGTGTGAATTAAGTATGTTTTGGGTCATTTTTGGGTACAAATAGCCTGAGACACTGGTCATCACACAGTCGTATTTTACACACGGGTGTGTGCCCTGAACATGTTAGGTGCAGTTTTCACACGGGCTGACACTCGGTCTGCAACACGACCATGTGAGGGTATTTCGAATGCTAAACGGGCTAGCATACGGCCTGCAACATGACCGTGTGGATTTATTTCAAAAGGTACATGGTCTATCACATGGTTGGCTACACGACCATGTTCCTGCACCACACGGCCTGTGCTGTGTCACACAACTTGGCCACACGTGTGACCCCTGTTTTGAAAATTTTTAATTTTCCCTGAACTTTCTAATTTGTTTCGAATTGGTCCCTAATTGTTTCTAAATTAATTTTAAGGCATCGTAGGCTCGATTTAATGCCTGTAAATGCATGCATTGCTTCGATTTGAATTATTAAGAAATTCTATTAATTAATTTGACAACTTGATTCTATTTGTTTTAGGTTGTTCTGTAAAGTACGATAATATGCTGTAACCTTAAATCCGATGATGAAATAGAGTTATGGGTGTGACACATCCCTTTAAATTTTCCTACTTTTCAAATAAACCACAAGGTTAGGACCTGGATACAACTATCGGAGGAGTTTCTCGGATGTTTTCATACATAAGTATTTTAAATTAAGTTTAATACTTACTTTGGGACTGTAATAAGTTTGTTTATGGATTGTGGCATGGGACATTACTTTGGAAATTTTTATTCTGTTCTGCATGATTTGATTGCATGACATTAAGTTTTAATAACTGCATAAATTAGTGTTTAATAAGATTATGCATGAAACTTGGTTTTTATTAAAACCTGCCAAAAATACTCTTTTCTGCTGCAACAACGAAATTAAGTTTTAGACAAATATATGACCTTTTTTTTTAGGTTTAAATTATCTATTGATGTTTTATCAAATCTACATGAAATATTGATTTTTAACAAAATATGGTTTTAGTAAAAAAATTCATTTAGATTTTTATAAAAATCTGTCAATATTACATTTTTCCATTCCAATTATGAGAAATGAGTTTTTAATAAAATTAGACTTAGTTTTCAAAATTATTAATGTTTACAAATGAGATTTTAAAAACATTTGATTTATGAAGTTAATATGTTTTTTCGAAATAATGACGAATAACCAAATTCCCAGTTTTGAATAAATAAATGAATGATTTTGAAATATGATTGAAATTATGAAAGTTATTAATAGTGATCAAACTTTTACAAAATACCGAAATCATTGATTTCTAAAATTTCTCATGTTTTTGAGAAATTAAGTTGAACATTCGATTTCACTAATTTTGAAGGATTTACGCAAATGGTTTAAAAAGTATGTTTGAAAACTACGAAAAATTTTCTGGGTCATTTTGATGGCCAATGTGGCTTTCTAAATTCGGTCATAACGACTAGGCCAGGTTTGGAAGGTTACACATCATCTCCAAGTATGCGAAAAGCTTGAACTGGTGACTGCATAATGACTATCAACTGACCCCCGAGTTATGCTTTAACCCGTGATTGCATAACGACCATTTGTGTTATTTTGAAAATTATTTTTTTCAACATTTTTGGCTAATTTAGCCAATTTAATGGCCATTGTTTGGGTTATGATTAAATTTTCAAATTTTAAAGAATAAATAGATTAAAAATGACCAAATTAGAATATAAAGACTAAACCTGCAATCTACGCATAGTATAAAAACTAATAGCAAAATTTGAGATAAAAGTACTATAGATGCCCTTGTATTAGGAGTCGAATTGCATTTTGCTTCTCTACTAAAAAATAGGCAAATTAGTGCTTGACATTAAATTAAAAAGCATACTAGTCCTTCTGTTAAAAATTTTATCTATTTTTACTGTTAAAATATGGTCCTTGTACACCAAAATAAGGTACACATGGCACGCCATGTGTAACTTTTTGGTTACTTTGTTAGCCATATCAGTTTTTAATAGTAGAAATAGATTTTTAACAGAAATGACTAGTTTTCTCTTTAATCTAACGTATATGGATTAATTTGTCTATTTTTTGAGTAAAGGGGAAAAAATATAATATGACTCCTAATACAGGGACCTTCATGTTACTTTTACCCAAAATTTGACTTTTTTTTAAAGAAAATGTTTAAATTTATTTGTTATCAATGGTTTGTGTATTTATACAATTATTTAAACTTTTACAAAATAAAAAAAATACTAAAACAAAGGCATTTTTTTGTGTTTCTATATTCCTTTTTTTATAAAATTTTACTATGGTAGGATTTGAACTTAAAACACATTATTTTTAAATTCCTTTTGTCAATTTGACACTTAATTTTTTTAACTAAATTTGGCTATTAATATATCAAAAAGAGTCAAATTATTTTTAACAAAAATTCTAGCTAAAATATTAATTGATAACAATGTTGGCATGACAATTCACGTGGTAGTCCACATCTACTTCATGCTAACACAACATTATTTATCTGTATGCCACATTAATAATTAATTTAAAAATTATAAAAGTATTTAAAAAAATCACAATTCACAGTTCAAAAAATTATATAAAGTTCATAAATATTCAAAAAAATTAGCACGAACTACATGTGGATTACCATGCGGGTTATCACATTTAAAAAAAAATTATTTAGTAAGTATTTTTGTTAAAAAAAGCAATTAGGCTCATTTTAAAAGGTTGCTGGTCAATTTCGTCTTTTTTAAAAATATTAAGAGATCAAATTTAACTAAAAAAAACCATATTTACAAAAATATAAATATTAAAAACTAAATCTTGTTATAAAATAAATAGAGATGTAGAGAATAAAGAACAAAGAAAATATGAAAGCAATACAGAATGTACTTTATTGATCAAAATGGATGATTACAATGCTTCATCAGAGTCTCTATTTATAGGCATAAGAAGTATAAAAGAAGTAAAGATCTAATTCTAATAACTATTAAAATTTAAAGTGCATTAAAACTTTATCTTAATCATGATGGACATCCACTTAATAACATATTCATAATACTACTTCCCCTTGAATGTCCATTGATAGATAATGTGCATAGTTAAAACCTTATTAAGAAAAATCCTATGAGATAAAAACCTAATGAAGGAAAAAGAATACACAATCTATAATACGCATAATATGCTGCCTCATTAAAAACCTTACTAGGAAAACCCAATGAGACAAAACCTCGATTAAGGGAAAAAGAGTGTAACGCGTATTTACTACCCCTCATGAAAACATCATATATTTTCTCATATTCTACATATTCAATCTTGAATACTAATTTTTCAAATGACTATTTGAATGTATTTGCTAAGCATTTATATTACCATTCTTTTAAAAGTCATGAGTGAGGGAAATTTGGGGAAATATATTTTGATTTCTTCAGGATATTCAACAATAATCATAACAACCTTTAATCATGATTCTTTTATAAAAACACAAATAGGTATTTTGGATAATTTTATAATCCTCCTTCAACTACTATTCACTAAGTCAAATTTATCACATATGTTCAAATTATTTCAATTCATATAAATGAACAATTTCTCGAGAATTTTAATATGCTTCTAGCATCCTAAATTCTTTAAGGATTTTAATATAAACTTTACTATATAGTGATTCATAAAAGGTTGTAACAATAACCATTAGACCAAGTTAAATCTTTTATGAATTGTTAATTTAATAATATATATAAAGGTTATTGCATCCACCACAAAAAAAATATTATATCTTTTCATAATCAATGCTAGGACTAAGCGAAAAACTTCATATTTTTATTTCGCTTTTGCAAAACTATTTCAATTGCACCCTCACTGGCTTTATACCTTTAGATATTTAGACTACTGGTCTAAAACCTCCACGAATTTAATTGTACTTGAGTTGCGTCTTTCTATTTTGATCAATTTATTCCATATCTATATTTCTCAATAGATTAGTTCAAGATCTTTCTTTTATTTCATTATTTCAATAATAACATTGCATGCAAATCATTGTTAATCACATTTATTATTCGGTTTCACATTTTCTCGAATTGACGTAACTTATCGAGATATCTTATTTTCATTATTTTAAAATTCAGTTTCAGGTACCTGAATCTCTTTTGAAGTTTTACTTATTAGTTATGTCTTAGGTCTCTTTTGGAGCACTCGCCTCCACTATATGACCATCTAGAAGAATTTTCATCTTTGGAACCGATCAATCTATTATTTATTCTAACTGATTGTCCTATTGGGACTTTGATTCAAATTAAAATATTAGATGATATATAACACTTGGTTTTTCTCATTAAGTTGGGAAATACATCTAACAGTTAACTTGTAATGAGTTTTCCTTATTGAACTTCTGGTTCAAATTACTCTCCCTCTAACTTATTACAAGTTATTATTTCTCTCCCCCTAATGTCGAGAAAACTATCGAATCAAAATTGTAATCACAAATCATGTCATAATTGAATATCGAATACATTCAAAACATTTAATAATATAAAGAAACTTGTACTTAATATATATTCTCAACTTTCTTTGAGTATTCACTCATCTTTTTATATTGTGGTGGAGCAATTGGAACATATATGCAAATACAAAAATTCAAAGATGAGAAATGTTTAGCTCTTGATCAAAAACCAATTGTAATGGGGAGTATTTATAACTGATTGGCTTGTGTGTACAACATGTAAATCAACATAATTTCATGTTGAAATAGGAAGTTTAATTTTCATAAGTAGTTTAGGCATTAATCAGAGGTGTTCAATCAATAATTTCTCTAAACCATTATACGCAAACTTTTACAAAAGTTTTTCCAACTCAATCAATAAAATATTGAGATATAAACTCATCGGTATTAGAAAGATGAATTGTCTTAATTGCATGATCTGAAATTAATTATTTAAACAAACAATCTTGCAAATGACAAATTGCAAATTGATAACACATATGTGATTATTTTGTAGATGCATCTACCAAAATCATATAATATCAAAACTATCCACATGGTGGATGAATGGACCCATATTCGTTTCAGAAATGCAAGAAATTAAATCTTAACTTTAGCTAGTGAGTTTCTAATAATTATTTTTTATTGAGAACAAGCAACTATGAGACTTCTTTTAAATTAAAGAATCTTCTGATTCTTTAATGAATGTCTATATGAATTCTTAATTAATTTTCGCATTATATATGACCTAGGATGGTCTAATTGGTCACACCAAGTAGTAAATGCATTTGTATCAGTAAACTTCTGGTTTACTTTAACATGTGTTTCAATTGTACTAAATTGTAACAAATTAATAATTTTACTATTATTCTTTTTACTTTGTATCCACATATAAGTGCTATTGTGACATTTACTAGTGGAAATGTCTAAATCAATGTGAATGTTATAATATCACTAAGTCAACAAAATATATATAATTTCCAAACAATTATATGCAATATTCGCTTTAGGGAATATGCCAAAATATTCAAATATCTATAATAAAAAAATTTTAACTTTAGGTGCATCCAACCATAACGAGTTTTAGATAGAATTATCATATTTAATTGCTTATAAATAGATCTTTCACAGTTAAATATTTTGCTTCCACCCCTTAATGAGGATGATGATAAAAGAATATCACAAAGATTATAAAATAAATATAAATTAATAACACAATCCTCTCTTTTTCATCCTTTCAAAATAAATATTTATAGAAATAGTGATTCATATGAAATATAATATTTTCCTCATTCACAATCTCAATATAAGATCCATTATAAATATATTTGAAAACCAATGGATTAATCATCACAAGATATTAATATATTAGCTCTTCTAGAGCTTTAGACTAATTTTGTACTATCAAATATTAGAATAATATTTGTTTGTTTTAGTACCAAATAAGATAAATACTTTCTATTTATAATGATAGAATTTATTACTATATTCTCATATCCTTCCTCAAAGAATATTAACAGAAACAAAATATTTAGGCATATGCCACATATGTGGCCAATAATCTTTCATATCACATTGATAACATAAGTTGTCTTTATCCTTTAAAGAGTTATCTTGAAAACTCTCATTGTTCTCTTATTTATTACTATGTTTCCACTTTTAGTGGTCCATGATTATATTTTTAATTTTCTTTATGTTTGCATTCACTTCAAGGAATGCAGCAAATCTGGTAGGACAGACTTCTAAATGTCTCTATTGATTCTTTATTTCATAATCACCATCGCAAAACATGCGTGGATTTCAAATTAAAATATATCTATTCATGAAGTCATGATTAGTCTCCAATTATAATAAACATGATATAACAAATAAAATATAGTTGAAAATCTTTAACATCATTATCATCACCATGATCCATTATGAGATTGAATCTTTCAACATCTTGAAGGTGAAGTTGTAAGGGTGAAAGTTTAAGATGAAAGAGGAATTGCATTTGAGGGACGACTTTGAAAGATTTTAAAAGAGAGATGGAGAAAATAAAGAACAAAAAAATATGAAAGCAATAGAAAATGTACTTTATTGATAAAAAAAGATGATTATAATGCTTCATCAGAATCTCTATTTATTAGCATAAAAAGTATAAAAGAAGTAGAGAGCTAATTCTAACAACTATTAGAATCTAAAGTATATTAAAACTTTATCTTAATTATGATAGACATCTAGTTAAAAGATATTCATAACAAATATACCATTATATCTTTTTAAATTATAAAAAAATTACTTTAGATATTTCATTTTTAACTTTTAAAAAGGAAAACTCTTTAAATATTTAATTGCACCTTACCATAATTATTTTCTTAAAATCATTTAAAAACCTGTGTTGGCTAAGAAATTTAGCCATGTCCAACTTTCAATCAAGCTATCCCTTTGGATAGCTTTTATAATTGAAATATATATATATATTAGTCAGAGTGTATTTATATTTATATTTTAATTATATATTTTTATATAGCTTTATGGATATACAAGATTAGCCCTACTGTTAATAAAAAAATTAATTAAACCCCTTTATTATTGATTTTCGTCTTTTGACTATGTGGATGGTCAAAATTAATTGAAAACCCAATCCATAAAAAGTATAAAAAGAACAAAAATATTATAAAAATTATAAAAAGAAAGCATGAAAATCAAATTAAAAATATCAAAAATCAAAATTTTATATAAACTTGTAAATTATAAAAAATTCAAAAAAAAACTTATATATATTATAAAAAATTCTAATATATTATAAAATAATATAAAACATATTTAAAATATTTAAAACTTTCTATAAACTTATAAAAATTATAAAAAATTCATAAAAGCTTATAAATTTTATAAAAACTTATAAAAAATTCTAATAAATTATAAATAATCCCAATTTTTAATAAAATTATAAAATATTAAAAATATATAAAAATTCATTTATTGGTTGCTTATTTTGGAAACTAAACTCCTAAAATCAAAGTGAATATGTGACATTAAACCAACGGTTGGATAATTGGTATAGTTGTCAGAACTAATGTTGTTTGAATTGGACCGGATCTGTTGATCGGATCAAGACTCTGCAAGGGTACTTGTCCGAAAAAAGCCATTAGATTGGTTGAACCCAAGAATTGGTACGGATCGATTGAACCAAAATTTTTATTTTTAATATTTTTAATAATTTTTATAATTAAACAAGACGAACCGATCAAACCATCAAATAGTGGCTTGACTGATTTGACCATTGGTCTAGTTTTGAAAACCTTAGTTAGAATATTCATGCTGACACATGCTAATATTTGTAACCAATGCATAATGAAATTTTGGTTTGACAGTATCTAACTATACAAAAAAATGATTTATATCATACAATACTTAGCAAACAAATTTCAAATTTTAAGATTCAAACTATTGCACTATACTTAAAAAATTAGAGATAAAAATTTGAAAAATTAATTTATCAATAAAAGGAGAGGGTCGTACAATTATCGCTTTATTTGTGAAAGATGGAGAACATTTTCTTCAACATGAAATGACCCTAACGATTTAACAACTATTCCCATTATCCAGCAGATGGTCTGATGTCATGTGTTAATTATGATTTTAAGGGTTTAAATGACTTTTTTTATAAATTTTATAATTTGTTAGATATTTTTATATTATTTATAAGTTTTTATAAGTCATTATAAAATTTTAAATATGTTTTACTAATTTTATAAAATTTTATAATTTATTATAAATTTTAATATTTTTAATTTGTTATAAATTTTATGAGAAAAATATAAGATTGAACCTGATTTGTCACGTGTCACCATTTAATCGGTTCATCAAATGATTTTAATGGTCAATGTGATCAAAAATGAAAACCATTAATAAAAGAGCTTGATTAATTTTTTAATTAACGATAAAAATTCAATTGAATGCAAATTTAGTGTAAAGGTTAAATTGTTTTTTTTTCTTAAAGGCATTTTGTACCTATAAGCTTTTTTATATAAAAGTTATAAAAATCAATACTCCAACATTAGGGGATATGAACTTAAGATATCATTGTCTACAAAACTTTAACTTTCTCATTTCAATTAAAGTTTAATTTATTTTCTACATAAAAATTTTTAAATATTTACTTATATAAAAAATAAAATATAACCGGATGAAAATAAAGTAAACATTTATATATTAATACCAACTCTAGCTAGTATACAAACCCCTATAAGATTCGTCTTTAATATCATAAAACCTAATTTGTTGGTTTTGGATTTCTTTCATGCTGCCATGAATGCGGAGATGGTGACACAAGCAATGGCTATAACAAGCTTTTCTTTTCTCTTAGCTTTGGGACAATCGTGGCCGTTATATGGAGCCTTAAAACCCCATTAATGGCTTTTAAATAGCTGCTAGAGTCATGATTCAATGATACAGTTCCATCATCTCCATAGGCTTTTGGATCAAATAGAGTTTGAAGTGGGTGAGGAGAATTAAGGAAGCCATTGATGGCAGCATTGGAAGTGTCTTTATATCCGGTGGTGTCTAAAGCATAAAAAGCAGTCCCAGGAGGAAGCAATGGATGCCCAGGTGATGATTTTGCATTTGGTTGGAGAATCAACAGATTTCCTAGCGGAGAGTACATAAATTTCTGCATCAAATTAAATAAAAATAAATTGTCTTTATAACAACTAGGTTATAACAATCAAGTTTTTAGTAGAACTAATTTTTTATGTTTTATTTTAACAATTTATAACAGTTTTTCACTTGTTAAAGCAACAAACATAATTATAAAATTCATTCTTCTCTATAATAGCATATTATCTAAAATTTTAACTAAAATTATAGCTATTTCATATAAGTGTATTAATTATAATTTATTAAATAAAAATGATCTTAATTAAAATGTTATTTCAATAAAATATTTAAATGTCACATAAAAAAATCTATTAATCATATTTTCTTAAATGAAATAATCTTCAATGATTGGAATAAATATATAAATTCAATAAATTATTAAGTTTGCTAATTAAATATTCTACATCATAAACTTATAAATTGATTACTTGAATTTAACAACTTATTGTAAATAAATTAATTTAATTTGATAACTTAGCCTAATTAATTTGAATTTATTAGATTTATGAACTTCATAATTAATTATGTGAAAGAATGTAAACTAAAATATGCATAAAAGTAATAAACATGCACTTGTTATATGTCTTTTAATTTTGTTGATTTGATTCTCATTTTCTTTCTTTTTTGAGCATATTCTCATTTTCTTCATTAGATGAAAATTTACGATATGAGTTTCATGGTAAATTTACAATAATGATCGATCTATAACAGACAAATAGAATCACTCTATTTAAACCAACATTTGAAGTCACTAAATTTGAATATTAAATATGAATATAATTTGTATTTATTAATTTTTAAATACAATCTACCACACCTCAGCATGAAATGTTTACTAAACTGTCTTTCTCTAATTTTATAACTATTAATTAGGATTGCTTATTTTTTACAATACTTAATTTAATAACTATCAAGAAAGAAATATCTATAAGAAACTCAAATTGTATTAGTTGCCAAGTATATTTTCATTAATTGAATAAAAGAGTATTATATTATAACTACCAGAATTTGGATAACTCCATTCTCCTTTTCAATTATAAGAAAGCTTTGAGTTTCACAACTGTAAAATTATGTACGAATTTTTTTCTAAATATTCAGACTAGTTAATTATTGTAATGATTGATTTTAACCAAAACTGTTTACGATGTTGTTGGGAAAAAAAATGTATTTATACTTACATTTTCATTTAGACAAGTGTGTGAATGTAAGGAACGCTTGAAAAGCTTGAGAACTGAGATATGAAAACCAGGAATATTGCTGGAGAAGCCTCTAGGGACAATGTCTCGATGCATTATGACATTGTAAATCTGGGCATCATCCAACTTCAATTCATCAAGTAACTTTCGGCCTCCACATAACACAAATGGTGACCCAAAGGTCACAACGGGCTCAACCATCGAACATCTCACCACATTCCTGATTAACAGCATCAAGCTAACGAGTACAGCAATGCTTCCGCCTAGCGAATGACCGGTGAATTGAAACCTAGCTTGCTCACCATGTGTTTGTAAAAAGTCCACAACGTGTGGGATCACTTTTTCATATGTAACCTTTGCGGCTTCATACATTCCTCTGTGAACAAACACGTCTAGTTTCCCCTGCAAGGAAGAAATAGATTGAAAATGATTTAAATTTTGTTGGGGGGCTAAGTGATTAAGTTCTCATTCAATGTTGTGTGATGAGATTAGAGTAATGTTTACCTCAAATTTAGTTGGATGAAAGAAGAGGACTCGCCACCAAGATGTCAAGGAGTCTGGGCCCTGCAAGTTTTAGGTATCATGGTAGTTACTATGTCTTTGTTTACCCATTGATATATAACAATAGATACTAAAATATATATTTGATATTTTTAATTAAATATTCATATTTTTAAATTAAAAAATTCAAATATAAAAAAGAAAAAAAACAGGTTATTGTTAAATTGCTTATCGATGACTTTGTATTTATGCTAAAAATTAAAATAAAAAAATTTCATGACTTCTCCAATCATGTCTTGATGTGTTTTACTTTTAATTATATCTGATTTTATTTTTATGTATTTTAATGTGATTTTATTGTTAGAGAAAGTTAGAAGTATATGTTTTATAAAGAGTTAAAAGCGGTACATACAAATCACACATCAAATAAAATTATTGATGAGACTCGAATATGATGTTTCTTAGAGTATTATAATAAAATGTTTTCATCTATTCAATATGTATTTCATGTTGTCAAATATTTGGTTAATTTTCATATACCTCTTAATCATAAAATGCATATTCATATGAAGTAGGACTTAAATACCAATCATAATGTAATATTCACTGTAATTGACTGTTATAACATTTGTTACATCTGAATAATGATGCGTCAATGAATACCATTTAAATTGTTGAGAGTTTTTTCCGACTAAGATAAATAGAAGGGTAAAGGGAAATACCTGAATCACAAAAATCCTAGTATGCCTGATTGGATCATCGCAAATAATCCATTCGAACGGAGATGAATGAAATGATTGATGGGCGGCCATTGATAATAATTGGTCCTTCGGTGAGCGGATTCGATGGTGCTTTCGCTCAAAACCCATGGCTTTCTCTGAACCAAATTCCTCAAGCTTTGCTTTAGTGCTTGATGTTGCCTCTGTTTTAGTTTCTAAAGAGGACGCTATCAAGTATAGGCCATAGTACCTTCTCAAATAAATACCCTGAAAAGTTTGAGATTTCCATACTTCGCTTACTTGACAAGCCTATCATGTTTGAATTTCTAGAGTATGTGAGCCTAAAAGATTAAAATTTAGGAATCCATGTAACAAGTTTAGTGAACACCCAAATAATATTGTGAAATATAATTTCAAAAGAAGAAAAAGCACACCTCGATTTTTAGAATCACATAAGCTATGTTACACAAGAAGGCAAGTTTAGACAAAAACTTCATCTCAGAAATGGGTACTTGGAACAGTAATTTTGAGAAGGATTCAGGATCATATTTCGCTTCACTTCCATCTCTACCATCATCTTTAAACGTCATCAGCATTGCAGTCAATTGTGATAAATATTGACGGCGAAAAGAACCGACATTCCAAAATATCGTCTTGCAATCTCTGTTTAATCCCTTGCTATTGGTAGAGAAACGGGAGCTCTTTTTGGAATAAGAACAATGTACACTTGCTGAGCTCCATGAATCTTTTGTCGAGCTTGCTAGCAGGGAAAGAGGTCTGGGTATTGTTATAAAAGCCATGGTTTGAACCATATTCCTGCAATACAAATTGTTGCAGAATTATATATTGATAATAAAGGGGCTATCCTTTATGATATAGCCTAAAAAAAAAGTAAAAAAACATCATATCTAATGTAAAATATCAGGTTTTAGGATTAGAACATAAATGATATTGATACAAACAAGGAACATTGTAAGAATCGAAAGAGAAAATTATGTTGAAGTACGGATCGAGTTTATGTTGGTAATAACGAGTTATGGATAAATGCAAAATTATATAGCTATATGGTCACTAGTAGAAAACAAACCTCCAACCAATGTTTCTAAAACCTTCTAGCACCTTTCATCTCTTCTCCATCTTCTTGTTGCAATTTGCCATTAATATTCATGGGGTAGCTACAGACTTGCTATTAAGCAAGCCAAATTTACTTAGCAGGTCCCTGGCATATCTCCTTTATGAAATAAAATTTCTATAGTATCTTGTTGGACTTCAAGGCCAAGGAAATAATGCAATAAACCTATGTCCGAATTCATGATTTGATTCATCATTTGAGTCCTAAACTCATCTTCAAGAGAGCTAGATGAGATAGTGTAAATGATATCATTAACATTAAGGCAAACAATGATGAAATCATTTGTACTTTCTATTTTCACATGCAAGGTGGGCTTATTCACACTTCTCATGTACCTTTTTTTTATAAAAATACCCATTGGTCTTATTATACATTGCTCGAGAGGGGCCTGCTTTGATCCATACAACACTTTCTTTTTTTAGCTTGTACACATTTATTTCGTTGCCTTTATTGATGAAATCTTCTGATTGTGCTACATAGACCTCTTCTTATAATTCTCCATTGAAAAAGGCCAACTTGACACCAAATTGATAAACATGCCATTATAACTGTATAGCAAATGCAAGAGCAAGCCTCAAGGTTTCAAATCGAGCTACTAGAATAAAGTTTCCTTTGAAATCAACACCATATTGTTGCATATAACCTTTTTCCAAGACAAGTTTGTGCTTTTATATGCTTCCATTTGCAACAAATATGATTTTAAACACCCACTTCAAGCTAATTGCTTTACCTTTTGGTAAATCAACTATCTCTCAAGTGTTGAAAAAGGAAACGTGAAAGAGACAATTACAATATGCATCAAAGTTGTTCTATTATTGATGAACACTGAATTGATAAAAAACAAAGCATAAATGCCTATATTTATAGGCTTACAAAGAAACTACCTTAACACAAAAATAGCTAACAACTTATTCAATTAAACTGAAAATAAAATCTGGAACTAACAAAGATTCTACCAAAGTACTTGGTCAACTAAACAACCCACTACTTTGAATTAAACCTCAACACTCTCCCTTAATTCAAAGTTGCAGACACCAAGTAGACTTCTAAAATAGCTGAACTTCAAGTGATCACCCCTGAACCTAGAGTGAAAATATTTGCTAATACACTTCTTCTATCATCTAAAGAACTTGCCCAATCAATATCTGTGAACCCACACAGTCTAAAATTTGAAGTTTTTGAGTACCAAATGCCATACTCCAAAGTTCTAGCAATGTACCGCAAGACCCGTTTTGCTGCTCCATAAATGTACCTTTCACATAAATCAAGAGAGCCAATTTTTGGTAGTCCAAGAATCATATCTTTTTCATTTAGCAATTTCAGGCCTTTAATGTCCATACCTCAAATGCCATAGCTTCGAGTCATCCTTTGCACTTGTAGCAAGAACAAAGTTCTCCATATGTTTGAAACATCTAACGGAAACATCTTGTTTGGAGTCAGGTGGACATAGACTTGTTTGCCTGACTTTTTGTTTTTGATGATACATGCATCATCATCAAATATGACAAAATATCTACCAGTCATTAGTTGTCCAACCCTCAATAAATTGTATCCTAAATCAGGAACAAATTGAATATTGTCTAAAATTTTTCCTTCTCCACAGCTAGTAAAAAATTTCACCGTGCATTTTCCTTCAACTTGCATCTCCCTTTTGTTCCTAAGCTGCACCTTTATCTTTTGTGACTCGTCAAGCACCCTGAACAAGGATTTGGTGCCTGTCATATGATTCGAACAGCCTCTATCCACAAACCACAAATCACTTGGCTTATGGTTAGCATCAATACAAGCCATAAAAAGCTTGTTTTCCTCATCACTTTCTGCTGCAAAGTTAATTTTTTTATCCTTATACCAACAATCAGTTTTTATATGCCCATATCTGTTGCAATGATAACATTTTATGCCATATTTTATGTTACCTTGCTCATTGTATTGCTTCTGTCCATCATTCCTTCCTCTGCCTCTGCCTCTACCATAACCACAACCACAACAACCACGAAATCCTCCTCTTCCTCAATCATTGTTTGTTGAATGGTCATTGTTGCCTTGATTTGTGAATGTCTCCTTAACTTGAAATGCCTGCTCTTTGCTCTTTTCTGCTGTTTTGTTGATTCTTGCCTCATGAGATTGAAGAGACCCTATCAGTTCGTCAACTGAGAGAACTGACAGATCTTTGGATTCTTTTATAACAGCCACAACATGATCAAATTTTATCATCAAGCTTCGCAAAACTTTCGCTACAATTATCTCATCTGAAATTTGTTCGCCGTAAAAGCGCAATTGGTAGACTATTGCTCTTGTTTGTGACAAAAAATCAACAATTGATTCACCATTCTTCATCATCAAGGTTTCAAAATCACGACGTAGTGATTGTAATTTCACCACTGTAACCTTTGAATCACTTTGATACTCTTTCTACAAAATTGACCATGCTTCATTCGATGTGGTTGCTACAGCAAATTGTGAGAAAATAGAGTCATGAATCGCTTGTTGAATAATGAACAATGCCTTAGCATCGTTTTTCTTAGTCTCTTTCAATCTCTTTTCTTCTTCTTCATCAGGTTCAAATACGTCAGCGAACTCGTACTCGACCAAGTCCCATAGCTCTTGTGATCTGAGCAATGCATTCACTTTGATATTCCACCATTCATATTTCTCACCATTGAAATTGGGTATGAGTGGTTGAAAGGAAGAAAAACCAGCTGATGCCATTGCAAGAACACACACTCTCTTCTTTTTTGTTTCTCAAAGACCCAAAAAAGGTGTTTCTCTCAAATACCCAGTGGACCCAAACCTAACTTTCACTCAATTGCCTAAAAGATCGAACCTTGCTCTAATTCCAAATTTGTTGAAGAAAGAAACGTGAAAGATACAATTATAATATGCATCAAAGTTGTCCTATTATTGATGAACACTGAATTGATAAAAACAAAGCATAAATGCCTATATTTATAGGCTTACAAAGAAACTACGTTAACACAAAAATAGCTAACAACTTATTCAATTAAACTAAAAATAAAATCTGGAACTAACAAAGATTCTACCAAGATACTTGGCCAACTAAACAACCTACTACTTTGAATTAATCCTCAACATCAAGTTTCATTCTTCTCGATAGCTTTCATCTCACTATATTGCTATCTGCTATTTTTCTTCTTCAGCTTCTTTTTCATAATGTATAGGATTTGAATTAGCAAAAGAAAATTGACAACATGCATAAATTCCATAAGCATATTTGGGATTTGGCTTTCTAGCCCTCACTGATCTTCTTTGTGGGATTGGCTTAGTTGAAAACTCTTAAAGAGTTGTAGATGAAGAGTTTTTGCTTGGTGTTGTTGAACTTGTTGTCTTTGTTGGTAAGGATTTGACTCTTGTCTTTTGTCTTGAGAGATTTCAAAAGGCATGTGAATCTATTGTTTTTCCTGTCCTTCACCCTAATCCCAACTGACGTTTTTATCAAATACTACATCCTTTTAATAAATAAACTTGCCAGTAAGACGGTTGTACAACCTATATGCTTTTGATTGAGTACAATAACTAATATTTAAAATTTATTAAAAATTAAAAAATATAAAATAAAAATTGTGGAAAATATAAAATTTTATAAAAATAATAAAAAAATTATAAAATGCATCAAAAAGACACTTTATGTAACACCCCCAACCTGTATCCCTAGCCGGAACCGAGTTATGAAGCATTACCGAAGTTAACAGATCAAACAAACAGAATTTTCAAACATTTCATATCATCAAAACAAGTCATCAAAGCATCATTTTAATCCAAATTATAAACATACCAAATCCAAATCAATTTGTCTAGTTCATGAGCACTTAAACATAGAATTAAATTCACATGCACCTATCTAGATTTAGTTCAATTTACCATGTCATAATATGGCTTCAAAAATAAACACATATTTATATGTATAAAACCAACCAAAATTAAACTTATAACTTCATTTACAATCAAACCACAAAATGATTAATATTTAGACACCCTAGGTACATGCCGACACAAAGGATAAACATCACCACATTTGAGTTCGAGATTGTTGTTGGATGCTGAATTGGCGATCAAAACTTAGTACCTAATCTGCGCACTGAAAACAAAACCATATGCTGACTAAAACTCAGTGGTATTTCTATAATCCGAATATTTAAAAAAAGAAATTAACAAATATACAATTAAAATATAAATATTACAATAACTTATCATATTTTATTTGTTTCACAAATATCTCAATTTTCATACTTGCTATATAAAATAACTCTTCACATTTCTTTATACAATTTCATTATCCATTCCATAATCATTTCATGAGTATATCACTCATATATTCCATATATTTGATAATATATTTCACATTCTATCTTCAATTCACTATTTCACTTCCATTTCTCATATCATATCATTTCAATATCAATTATAATACTTTATTATTCATTTACCCCCATTAACACGACTCAAACTCGGATGGATACACGGATCCAACCAAAATACACCAGTTTGGCACCCAATGCCTCATCGGATAATTCGAAGTACTAAATTGACACTCAATGTCTCATCAGCTAAACCGAAGTAAATTGGCACCCAGTGCATCATTGAATTAATTCGAAGTAGTAAATTGACACTCAGTGTCTCATCGACTCGAAGTCGAAGAAATCCCTGAACTCTTCCAATCCTATGGCATGTCATCTATATCCGACTCAGCCCGATATAGTTAATAGGTTTAATTTACATTTCAGATATAATCAATATCCAATACTAATTTTTCATATATAATCACATAATTACACATATTCATTTCAATTCAAAAATCAATCCATTCAATATATATATCTTATCAAACTATCAACTACACACCTCAACACTTACCATATACATTAAATAAAATTTTCAACAATTAATAACTAGATTCGGATTATAGAAATACAAACTAGGAATTCCGAGCTATTTGATGTCGACTTTATCTTTCCCCTTTTTAATCGAGGATTCCAGTACGACATTAGATAAAGAATTAAAACAATTAAAATTCATCAATATAACACAATTCAATTTCATATTGAATATTTCAATTTTTACTCAATATTTGCCTAATTTCCAATTTAGTCCCTAAACCAAGACTAACTTTTATTCATACCTTTAATTCTTTATTTTCATGCAAATTCCACTTTGGACTAAATTCAACTCGCTATTTTCACATAATTCCCTAAATTTTGAAATTTTCATAATTTAGTCCCTATTACTCAAAATTACAATTTATTCTATAATTCAATTCTTTTTCATTTCTAACTTGAAAATTTATCAATTTAATCCCTAATACTCAAATTATTCAACATAAACAACATTTAAAAACTTAATAATTTCTAAAATTTTGACATGGGTCGGGTAGTATTTAATACCGAGATTTTAAAAACATAAAAATTACAAGAAAAAAGGGACTAAGGGTGAGTTTGGATAGGCGGTGCATTTACCTGCGGTTAGTGTAAAAACAGCAGTGGCGGTGAGATTAGATACTGTAGCGGTACTGTAGCGTGAGACAAAAAGTAAGCTAAACGCACTGCACCGCACCGCATCGTCCACCCAAACCCACCCTAAATTGACTAACCAATTGAGCTTTGAACAATTGAAACCCTTACATTTTCTTTCTCCTTTTGTATCTTTTTCCCATCTTTTTCGTTTCACTTTCTATTTTCTTTTTCTTTCATTTATTTGTTTTATGATACATTATTATATTATTATTTTGTTTTATTATAATATAATATAATATAATATAATAAATATACTTAATACTTAAGTAAATATTATAATATATATTAACTTAAAGTTTTATAATGATTTCACAAAAAAAAAAATTCTACCTTATGCCGCTTGATAAAGAAACAATGGCATAATTAATTTTATAGTCTTTTTAGTTTTTCTTTAATCTATAATTCAACTTTCATCCTTTATGCAATTTAGTCCTTATACCTAATTACTCTTAGTTTATGCAAATTCACCTAACCAAAACCTAATTAACTACACAACTAGCTTCATAAATATTTCTAATTTACAGGAATAGAGTCTCGAGAATGCACTTTTTTTAATTTGGTTCTTTTTAATTAATTAACTATCGAAATGTTAAAATTTCTTAACAAAACTTTAATACCACCTTAATAAAACTCATAAATATTTATAAAAATATTTACGGCTCGGTTTATAAAAACAAAGTCTCGATACCTCATATTCTAAAACCACTTGAACTCAATAAATCACTTATATAACATAAATTATCAAATCAAAAACTTTTTTTTAAATCACATTTGACTCGTAAATATTAAATAATAATATTTACAAATTTACTCGTCGGGTTTGGTGGCCTCGAAACCACTGTTTCCAACACCACTATTTCCAACACTACTGAAAAACAGATTGTTACACTTTAACAATTAACTTAAACGTTGACCGTTAAAGTTAACGGCCCCCAATTTCTTTTTAGTTAAAGTCATCACGTGTCGCAATACAGCATGACATGTGGCAAAAAATAATAAAAAATAAAAATTAATAAAAGTTATAGAAAAATTATAAAATATTTCTTTTGGTACAAAAATTTTTATAATTTTTTTTACGAATTTTATATTTCTTTACATTTTTTTAATTTTCTGAGGACTTTGTAAAATTTTATAATTTTTTTATGTTTCTATATATTTTACGATTTTTATAAAAAAGTCTAATTTTTAAAAAAATTAAATAATTTTATATTTTATTTAATATTTAATAACTTTTATAACTTTTATAACTTTTATAACTTTTATTTTTTATCTTTTTTTGCCACATGTCTCACAATGGTTGTGACACGTGGTGGCTTTAATTAAAAAAAATTGAGAGTAGTTAACTTTAACGATCAACTTTTAAAGTTAAAGATTAAATGACCTTTTTTATATATTTTGGTCGTTCAAGTATTCAATTGAATGCAAAAAAAGAAGAGTAAGGGATTAACTGGTTTTCTTTTTTAAAAAAGTTTGGGGGCCTTTTTAATACATTTTAAAAGTTCAAGTACCTAATTGAATACAAAAAAGAAAAAAGAGCAGTGCTTATATATATATATATTTAAAAAAGTTTGAGGGCCTTTTTTTATGTATTTTGAACGTTCAAATACCCAATTGAGTGAAAAAGAAAAACAAGAATTTAATTATTTTTTTAAAAAAGTTTGAGGGCTTAAACCTTAAATGAAATATTTTGTTAAAGTTGAAAATTACACTTTGTAATAATGATAAAATACAATTTAATTATCATTTAATTTATTCAGAATTGAGAGTATTCCAATCATATAACATTCAACATTTTGGTATTTTTATTCAAACTTTAATCCCTTTGAGATATGAATAACAAACACAATTAGCACGACTTGAATCTAATCTATACTTGGAATGATGAATATCTTTGACCATCAAACCATCACGTATGATTCAAGTTTTTTTAATATTTTAATTATCAATAATTAATACATTTTAATTATATTTGATCATTTAAATAATATTATTTTACATCACTTAAAAAATATTATCCAATGAATTAAAAAGATAAAGAGATAAATCCATTCCACATTAAAAATTAGTATATATGTAAATTACTGTATAACCCGCTGTATTGCCAATCTCATCCAACATGAATTGATCAAGTAACTTTCGGCCTCAACATAGCCGAAATGACGAGTCCAACATTCACAACCAGCTGCACCATATTATGATCAGCCAACAATTCTAGTTATCAGCCCAAAGTCCAACAATGCTTCCACCAAGAAAATGCCCAGAGATTTGAAGGTTAGATTGCTCACCATGTGTTTGTAAAAAGTCCTCAACATTTGACATAACTTTTTCATGTATATCCTGTGCAGTTTCACAAATTTGTGAACAAACAAGACTAGTTTTCCCTGCAAGAAAGTAATGGATTGAGCATGGTTTAATTTCTTTGTGTAGGGCCCAATTTTAGCCTGGGCCCAAGACCCACAAACAAAAAACATAAATAAAGGTTTTTTTTACAGTCCAAATTACAGGCCCAGTTATTTTAATCCAAATCTAAAGCCCAAAATAAAACTTAAACCTAAACCCTTCAACAAAAAAACCCCTAACCCCCAATACTTGCAACAGCCGCCGCTCCACCAACGACCTCCGCGTCCCACTCCACTTGGGGCTCCAAGGCCACACTACTCGCGGCACGTCAGAGGCGTGCTCGCCCACGTACCTACAAACATGTAGAAAAACAATTGTAAAAAGGCTATAAAAGCCTCATGAAAATCCATTTGAAGGGACTTTTTTTTTACTTTTATCTTTTCCAGAGAAATCGGTTACAGATTGTATACAAATTTCAAGCAAAAATCAGTAGAAAGCAACCAAAGAATATTTTTAAAGGTGATTATTTACTACATCTTTATTTTATTTCTTTTTTTTTTCATTTTTTTCCCTTCCCATTCAAATCCACAACACAAACTAAAGGATAGGAGAGAAGGAGAGGGACTCACCGCGCATCGTGCTCGCACTGTCTGAGAGCCCTGCTTCGCTGGTCGCAGGCGACTTTTAGGGCGGTTGAAGGCCTAGGCATAGGCCTTTCGGCGAAGAGCAGAGAGAAGAGTAAGGGGATTTCAAAACTTTAAAGGTTTTTTTTAAAATCAAAGTTAAAATGTTTTTAAGCAAAAAGTATTTTAAAACAGGTTTTAATATTTGGAGTAATAAGACAAAAACAGCATTTGGGGGAGGGGGGTAAGAGTCAGTACGCGTTTTGACTGGACCCACACGCATTTTACCTTTAAATGAGTAATTTGCGCAATCAGTCTCCCTCTTTCACGCTAGCGCTCAATCGAGCCATGTTTTTTTTTTAAATTCTTTTAAATTGTCCCTGTAATCTGCACGCTATTTCAATTTGGCCCTCCCCTTAGCGCAGTATTTTGAGATTTGGGGAATTTTCGGTTTTAGTCCTCGAACATTTGTGCGCATTTGATTTCGGCCCAAAATTCTATTTTAATGATTTGTTTTGTTCATAAATTATCCCTTGGATTTTGTTTTTCTCTCAATTAAGTTTTAGTTATTTATTTTTTTTAGAATAAACATGTTGTTTTAATATATTATTTTGGAACTATTTTGATTTCACATTTTATTTATTTATTTTATTTTCATGTGCATACTTGTCTATCTGAAACACCTTCCTACATTATTATTACTACTATATATATTATTTATATTAAGTTTTTTCATGTATATATATTACTTTGTATATCATTAACTTTTAATCTTTTATGCATATTATTTATTTTTAATTTCATTTACGTGTTACACATATTATCTATTTTAATTTTTAATTTTTGATACAGTTCAAACTTTCATTTAAACTATTTACTTTATAATATTTATTTTAAAATTTATTTCTACATTACTATTTAATATATTATTTCTTTTATTTTTTATTTATCTTTAAATTCTTATATCTATTACATGTTTTAAAATTTTCGTATAGTTTGTATAGTAATATTTCCAAATTCTCTTTTTCCCATATTTTATTTTATTTTAAAACTTGTCATATTTCATTTGTGTGATTTATTTGAAATTTCTTTTAAAATTGGTTTCTTATTCATTAGCCATTGGTTATAAATGGTGGTATTTTTATAATATACGATGTGCTGCTATTACATGTATTCTAAGTTGTTCCTTTGCATTTCCTTATTATTTTAGATTATTCATGAAATGTTATTACTACGTGTTTTATTCCTTATGTTATCGAATTATCCCTTTTTAATAAAAATATATTTCATTTATTCATTACATTTTATTCGAAATTTTAAACAAGGCAATACTCGGTACTTGGGAGCTTTGAGGAAATTGTGCCCTAACTTATTAAGTTCCGATTTTCCTCGTCGAATCTAAGTAATCGAGTACCCTTCCTTAAATCAAAACAAATAAGTTTCAAATAAAAGCTTATTCTTGTGAATTCAAGATATTGTGTCCTAACTTATTGGATATGACACTTTATTTTCTCGATGTAAGGATTTCTAAAAAATAAATGCAATATTTTGTATTTGAAAATTTGAAAGATTGTACTCTAACTTACTGAGTTCCGGTTTTTCATTTGACCCAAATAACCGAATATCATTTTTTTCATTTAAGTGCATGACTTTTGAAAATTAAAAGACAAGCTTATTTTCGAGGGTTTACAAGCTTATTTTCGAGGGTTTAAATGTTGTATCCTAACTTACTAGGTGTGACATTTTATTTCTTCGAGATAAGAGGGTCTTAGCATTCCATTTAATTTATTCAAGTGTTCTTTTTAAAAAAAAAATAAAAGGATCGTATTCTAAAATCTTTTCAAACATTCAACGTTAAAACATTAACTAATCAATTCGGTACCAATTTTGGGCGTTACGAGGGTACTAACCTTCCTCGTGTGTAACCGACTCCTGAACCTTTATTCTCAAATTTCGTAGATTAAAATCATCGTTTTAATAAATTAAAATGTTTTATTAAAATGATCAAACTCAAGGTGATCTGATCACACCTCGAAAAAGATCGGTGGCGACTCTATTTTTATTTTTAAGTCGACTCCCGTTATTCAAATTTAAAATGGTTTCGACACTTTGTTTGACTAAGGATTTGATTGTTTAAAAGAAGAGGATTCGCCATCAAAGAATTTGGGTGTTGAGTTTTTTAAAGGCTTAATTCACGATTTTATTTTGGTATTAATTTTTTTTTTCACTTAAGCACCTAAATCATGCCATATGTTTTTATTTATATTATTTCAATACAATATTTTCTTAAAATTATTTTTTTAACATATTATAATTAAATTATTTTTTTATAAATCCAACTTCATCTTTCTCCAATTGTTAGGATTTTCAAACCCATTTGAACCAAAAATGGTATGTTGGTTTTCATTGCTCAGTGACCTTCATGGCATGAACCTGTCGCAGATGTCAGCATCGACTGGAATATTGGTGTTATGAGTTAAAATATTTACTGTTCATCTTTCTTTAATTGCTATTAGGGTAGTTTTGTTTTCCTTAATTGTTATGATGTAAACGCGCCGTTTAGAGAAGGGATTCAGAAGTTAAACGGTAAGTATTGGGTAGAAGTAAAATACACCGTTTTGGGAAAGAATAGTAGATAACTAATGCCAGCTGTAATGGGTTACTTGTCCTCTATATTCTGACGAAAAGAGGGAGCAAATTAGTTATGAAATGAAAAACAGAATTCTTCTTTCTTTCTCCTCTCAATTTCTCTAGATTTTCTCTTTTCTCTCTGTCAACATTCTCTATCTTTTCTTGGTTCATCACAAAGGTATCAGAGACAGTACGTTCCTCATGGCTAATGATGGCGTCACCACCAGACTTCAAAAGGAGATGAGTCAACTTCAACAAGAGCTCTCCCAGTTGCGTACCGACATGGATGCCAAACTAGACACACGCCTCAAGGAGTTTCAAGAAAGATTTAAGGGCGATATGCGTTCTGAGTTGTACTCTGTGCTTGAGCAATTTCTCGGTCAACCACAGCATGAGAGTCCTAGTAGTACCCTTCAGCGTAAAGGGAAGGGAATCCTTGGTGAATCTCTTCCTAGTTTTCCACCTCGTGATTCTCTTCTACTGTCTCCTAATGAAAATCTCGATCCAGTTGGCCACTTTGCACGTTGTTCCTCCTTGGAGACCAGGGTTCAGAAGTTTCGATATGATTGCCCTCGGTTTAACGGTACTAACTTTCGGGGTTGGTGGTCTAAACTAGAACAGTTTTTTGAAGCTGAAGATATCGAGGACCATACCAAAGTCCGTCTGATTATGCTTCATTTGGAGGGTAAAGCCTTAGATTGGCATCATTTATTTGCACAACGGTACGGAGGGTTGCATCAATTAACGTGGGAACTTTATGCTCGGGGAATACAAGCAAGATTCAGCTCCAATATTTATCAGGATCCCATAGAGGAACTCGTTTCTCTTAAACACCAAAGCACCATGGACCAGTTCCATGATCGTTTTGTAAGTATTCTCAACCAAATACATCTTCCAGAACGTCATGCTTTGAGTATTTTCATTAGCAACTTACAACCTGAGGTCAGCCAATATCTTAAGCTATTTAAGCCCCAAAATCTTGTTGATGGATACTTGGTAGCTAAACAGGTTGAAAGCATTTTGAAAGGGACTTCTAAGAAGCACACTACATGGAATGAAGGGTTTGTATACTATGTTTCCTAGCTCTAACAACAAGGGTACTGGATTTGGCCATTCCAATATTTCAGGGTCGAAACCTCTTAGCTCTAATGTTAACACACCTGCTATAGGAGGAACAGTTGTTAATCATTCTTCTAAACTTCCTATTAAATCCTTGTCCCAATCAGACATGGACGATTGGAAGAAACGAAGTCTGTATTTTTTGTGCTCTTCTAAGTACACATCAGGCCATCGATGTACCAAGGCACAGCTCTACCAACTCGTGATTGATCCCATGATCACTTCTGCTGACATGTTACCGAGTCCAACAACTGAGGAGTTTCAGGACTGTTCGGACCAACTGGAGACGGACGGATGCCATTTCCCCTTTCCCAGTCCTTTCATTACATGCATTGCAATGCACTCAAGGATCCCACGCTATGAGACTGGCAGCCTACATTGCTCAACTGGAGGTGATTTTGTTAGTAGATACAGGGAGTACTCACAATTTTATTGATGCTCGATTAGCTAAGAAATTGAAGCTTCCAATAGTTGCTGCAGATCGCCTACAGGTGCTCACTGCTAGTGGTGACAAATTGTTTACTCAAGGATTGTGTCATTCAGTTAACTGGACAATTCAAGACTTCCAATTCAGCACAAATTTTTTGCTTCTACCGATCAAAGGTTGTGACTTAGTACTTGGGACTCAATGGCTGCTTTCTTTAGGACCTGTTGTTTGGGATTTTAGCCATCTGACCATGCAATTTAACTACCAGAATCAATGATGTGTGCTCAATGGAATACAACCTAGACATCTTCAACTGGTCTCGGGTGCTCAATTTTCTAAGAATTTTAGTTTGCTACACACTGGTCCCTATCCTATGCTATTGTCCGTTTCGACCCAATTGGCATTACCATTACCACCCTCCAACTCAAGTTCTGCATTAACCAGACTCCTGCGGGATTTTGATGAAGTTTTTCAACCTCCTAAGAGTCTTCCCCCTCATAGACCATAAGACCATCGAATTCCCCTACATGATGAAACTAAGGTGGTTCGTGTTTGACCCTATCGGTACCCTGCTATACAAAAGACTGAAGTTGAGAAGTTAATCCACGAAATGTTACAGGCTAGTGTGATACGGGACAGTATTAGTCCCTTTGCATCTCTCATTATTATGGTCAAGAAGAAAGATGGGAGTTGGCGACTGTGTGTTGATTATAGGCAACTTAATCAACTCACAATCAAGGATAAGTTTCCGATTCCAGTCATTGAAGAGCTCTTGGACGAATTGGGAAGTGCCACTGTTTTCTCCAAATTGGACCTTCGCTCTGGTTATCATCAAGTCCGTATGTGTGAACAAGACATTCATAATACCGCTTTTCGAACCCATGAAGGACACTATGAGTTCCTCGTCATGCCGTTTAGTCTCACCAATGCACCCTCAAGTTTTCAAGCCTTAATGAACTAAGTATTCAAACCATTTCTCTGGAAATTTGTTTTGGTTTTCTTTGACGACATCCTCGTCTATTCCAAGGATTGGCCTGAGCATTTGCATCATTTAAGAACGGTCCTTCAACTCTTACAACTTCATCAGTTGTTTGCAAAAAAATCCAAATGTAATTTTGGTACAAACCAAATTGAATATTTGGGGCATCTCATAGCAGCTGGTTCTATCAGTATGGATCAGTCTAAAGTTGAGGGGTTCTTAATTGGATAGCCCCACAATCTGTGAAGGATTTAAGAGGGTTTCTTGGTCTTTCGGGTTACTACAGACATTTTATCAAAGGTTATGGGATTATAGTTACCCCCTTTACGGCTCTCCTTAGGAAAGAGGTGCCTTGGAAATGGACGGACCTGACTCAATCTGCCTTTCAAACTCTTAAAGAAGCTATTTGTAGCGTGCCAATTCTAGCTCTTCCGGATTTCACCGAACAGTTTTGCGTCGAAACTGATGCATGCGGTCAGGGCATTGGGGTAGTTCTACAGCAAAAAGGGAAACCGATAGCTTATTTTAGCAAGGCTCTCGGTGTTACTCACTAAGCTTTATCTATCTACGATAAGGAGATGTTGGCTGTTATTATGGCCGTTAAAAAATGGCACCCTTATTTGGTTGGTCGTCATTTCTTGATCCGAACCGATCATCAAAGTCTAAAATTTTTGACTAACAATCAAGCAATCACACCTTATCAGCAAAAATGGGTGACCAAAATGCTCAGGTATGATTTTTCTATTGCTTACGAAAAGGGAATTCACAACACGGTAGCAGACGCCCTGTCACGTCGGCCTCACATGAAAGAAGGACAGTTGTTTCAATGTACTGGTCAATCGTCTCTTACTTGGTCTGACATTTGGCCCCATATATTTGAGTCTTATGCTCACGATTCTGGGCTCCAACTACTCTGTCAAGCGCTACAATCTCAATCACAAAATCATCCTAAATATTCTAGGGATGGTTTACTTCTTCATAGAAAAGGGAAAATTGTAATCGGTAGCAATATAACCCTTCAAAGACAACTATTTGACATGTTTCATAGTGGTGCCATAGGGGGACATTCGGGAATGCAAGCCACTCGTCAAAGGTTGTCCAGCATGGTCTATTGGAAGGGCCTTTCTAAGGATGTCCGACGTTGGACAAGAGAGTGCATAGTTTGCCAGACCTGTAAAGGTGATAATTTCGCTTACCCTGGATTGTTACAGTCGTTACCAATTCCTAATAAAGCTTGGGCTGCCATCAGTATGGACTTTGTGGAGGGGCTCCCTAATTCCCGAGGAAAAACCACTATCCTGGTAGTGGTGGACCGCATGACCAAGTACGACCACTTCATAGCTTTGAGTCACCCTTTTCAGCAGGTTTAGTAGCGACTGAATATTTCCAGCAGATATACAAACTCCATGGGGTCCCTGAATCTATAGTATCAGATCGGGACAAGGTTTTCTTGAGCCACTTTTGGCAAGAGCTGTTCAAAAACCTTGGTACGCAGTTGCATTTATCCACAGCTTACCACCCGCAAACGGATGGCCAAACGGAAGCGTTGAACAAATGTCTTGAAGGGTACTTGCGATGTATGTCGGGGGAGAAACCTTCAGAGTGGGCCACTTGGTTACCTTCCGCTGAATGGTGGTACAACACTAATTATCATACGGCCATCCATATAACGCCATATGAAGCCCTGTATGAGCAAGAGCTGCCCATCCATTTACCTTACCTGGCAGGATTGTCTAGAGTAGCTGCTATTGAAAAATGCCTTCAGTATAAGGAAATTGTTAATGACTTATTGCGGTTTCATTTGAAAAGAACACAGGAGCGAGTAAAGCAGATAGCTGATCGTAAGCACTCTGATAGGGAGTTTACAGTTGGGGACTTAGTCTATGTGAAGCTTCAACCTTATCGACAACATTCGTTGAAGAAATTTCGGAATCAAAAGCTTTATTTTGGGCCTTTTCCAGTCAAGTCCTGCATAGGTAAGGTTGCTTATAAGCTAACACTCCCTTCCACTACCAGAATACATCCAACTTTTCATGTATCCCAGCTCAAGAAGCATGTAGGCACAGCTACCATCTCAGTTCAATTACCAGTTACCCATCCGGATGGTTCTCTAATCAAAGAACCAATTCGCGTGTTGGATCGACGTTGGTCAAGAAGGGTAATACAGCTGCTACTGAAGTTTTAGTAGAATGGGCAGATACTTTTCCAGAAGATTCTACATGGGAAGATTGGAATGATCTTATTCGTCATTTTCCATAATTTGATTCTTGAGGACAATGATCTACTGCAAAGGGAGGTTAACTGTTATGAGTTAAAATATTTACTGTTCATCTTTAAAATATTTACTGTTCATCTTTCTTTAATTGTTATGATGTAAATGCACCGTTTAGAGGAGGGATTCAGAAATTAAACGGTGAGTATTGGGTAGAAGTAAAATACACCGTTTTGGGAAAGAATAGCAGAAAACTAATGCCAGCTGTAATGGGTTACTTATCCTCTATATTCTGACGAAAAGAGGGAGCAAATCAGTTATGAAATGAAAAATAGAATTCTTCTATCTTTCTCCTTTCAATTTCTCTAGATTCTCTCTTTTCTCTCTGTCAACATTCTTTATCTTTTCTTGGTTCATCACAATTGAAATCGTCGAGTTCTTGTATTAAGCTTCCTAACAAACCGACAAACATGGTAGTTGAGAGGTAAAATCAGGAGATTTTGCCTGAGCAAACCCACTTTTGTTGAAGTCGTCAGATATAGTCCAAAGAACAAGAGAGGTTTTTGCTTTTTGGGTCGTTGAAATTAAGGGATTTGGTGATAAAAAGAGTTAAGTCTTTTTTTTTTTTAATAAGAATATTAGAAACCCAAAAATCTTGAAACCTTTTTTAAATGATAAGAATCTTGAAACACAAATCTTTTTTATGATAAAGAATCTTGATTCTTAAACCTACAAATTATCCATTTTTTAAAAAATTGTTTGAGATAAAATATCTAATTATATATATAGATGAAGATGAAGAATTATCCAGAACTACCCATAATTTGAAGAAGATGAAGAATTTGATTTTTTATATATTTAATTATTATATATATAAATTTAAAGTTTAAATATAATTTTTGTTATAAAAGGTAACTCACGAAGAAGGACTCTTATTAGATTCATCCAAAGGTTGGTTCTCTAAAAAGTTATTCTTGGGTTTCGTTTTTATGGATAAATGGAGAATGGATTAGGGAGAGGCAGAAGGGGGAGAACGTGGGAAGGGAAAATTTAAAAAAAAAATCATTTTCATTTGATTAATAAAATTTAATTTTAGAAAATGTATTTTTTATGTTAAAATGGATTTAATCAAAATTATTTAATGAAAATATACAAGCCTTTGATGTGGCATTGTGTGATTGGCTCAATGTTTTTTCTTTCAATTTAGATTTAGACTAAAAATTTTAACGTTTTGATATTTATTGGTTTTTAAAAAAAATAGATATTAAGGTGAGAAAAATTACATATTTTAAACGTCAAATTGTGAATTAATTTTTTTTTAAATTAAAAAAATAAGGTAAATTACACTTAAGGTCACAATCTATTAATAAGTTTACGTTTTGGTTATTTAACTTCAAAAAATTATAAAATAGCCACAGAATTATTTAAAAGTTTTCATTTAAGTTATTAGTCTGTTAAAACGATTGTTGTATAATTTTCTCTGTTTACGCCACCTGCACCAATCAAAAGTTCACATTTTCCTTCCTTCTACAGTTTAGTGTTTTTTTTATGAAACAACTTTGAATCACGAATCTGCAAATCAAAATCCAAACAGCTTTCTTCTCCAATCTCCAATATTGATCATTAGATCAACTTGGATCTAAAGTATGTTCTTCTACTTATTATTAGGTATTGATCTACTGCACTGATTATCGAATAGTCGCTTAGAACGTAATCTAATAGATTTTTTTAAAAAAAAAAACTTAACAACCCAATGACTTAAATAAAAATGTTTGACTAGTTCAATAACTTAAATGAAAACTTTTAAATAGTTAAGTCATTGTTTTATAACTTTTAAAATTGGATGATCAAAATGTAGAAAA